>NW_027099996.1:0-95263 GCF_031753505.1 Anomalospiza imberbis
AACTAAGCAATCAGCGCCTGGAACAATCAGTGCGGGAATGCCATTCAAATCGACCAATCATATCGCTCTCTCATTCTTGCTCAACTCCTTCATTGTGACATCACAAGCGGCCATGATGCTCAGCCCATCCCACTAGGATGTCGCTGCGCTCCCATTGGCTGTTGACAAGAGGGCGTGGCTTGCCTGGACTATAAAAGGCATGTGCCGGGGCACAGGGCTCAGTGCGGGCCCAGCGATGGGAGCGGTGGCGGAGCACCATGAGCGCCAGGGAGCCGCCATCGGCTGCGGAGGGGTGGCCAGCGGCGGGGACTTGCCCTAAGGTGAGGAGGGAGGACACCGACAGAACATCGCCCCAGGGCAACGAGCACCGGGAGCGGTGGAGCATCGCTCCTGAGCGAGGAGGATGGTGCTGGGAGCATTTCCTGGTTCGTGAGTAAACCTGTTTGTTCCTGGTAGGCCTCGGCCTCCGGGTGCCGGGGCCCTGGGGAGACCTGTTGTCTCGGCCCTGTCTTGGCTTACCTCTGGCCGGCCCTCTGGGTAGACCTGCTGTCCTGGCCGCCTTAGCCTCCGGCCGCCTAGCCCCTGGGTAGACCTGTTGAAATGGCCGGCCTCATCCTCCAGGCTGCCCGACCCCTGGGTAGACCTGGTTTCCTGGCCATCCTCAGCCTCCGGCCGCCCGGCCAATGGTAGACCTGTTGTCTCGGCCTTGTCTTGGCTTACATCTGCCTGGCCTGTGGGTAGACCTCTCTCCCTGGCCAGACTCGGCCTTCAGGCACTAGGACTTGGGTAGACCTGTGGCCCTGGCCGGCCTCGGCCTCCAGGCACCGGGCCCCTGGGTATCACCTGTTGTCCTGGCTGGCCTTGGCCTCTGGCCGCCCGTGCCAGGGTAGACCTGTTGTCTTGGCCCCAGTCTTGGCTTACCTCTGCCCGGCTCGTGGGTCGACCTGCTGTCCCTGGCCGGCCTTAGCCTCCGGACGCCTGTCCCCTGAGTAGACCTGTTGCCCTGGACGGCCTTGGCCTTCAGGCACCAGCCTGTGGGTAGACCTGTTGCCCTGGCTGGCCTTAGCCTCCGGCCGACCGGCCCCTGGGTAGACCTGTTGCCCTGGCCAGCCTCGGCCGCCAGGTGCTGGGCCCGTGGGTAGACCTGTTTCCCTGGCCGGACTCAGGCTCCAGGCACCGGGAGACCGTGGGTACACATGTAGCCCTGGCTGGACTCGCGCTCTAGGCGCCAGGGACCGTGGGAAGACCTGTGTCCCTGGCCGGCCTCCGCCTCCAGGCCGCCGGCCCTGGGAAGACCTGTTACCTTGGCCGGCCTCGGCCTTCGGCCGCCTGGCCGATGGGTAGACCTGTTTTCTCGGCCTGTTTTGGCTTACCTCTGCCCGGCCCATGGGTAGATCTGTTGTCTGGCCGGCCTTAGCCCCTGCCGCTCCGGGCCCCGTGGGTAGACCTGTTGTCCTGGCCAGCCTGAGCCCCCGGCCGCCAGGCCCGTGGGTAGACCTGTTGCACTGGCCGGCCTTAGCCTCCAGGCGCCGAGGGGCCCTGGGTAGACCTGTTGTCCCTGGCCGGCCTCAGCCTCCAGGCAGGGGGCACCAGGGTAGACCTGTTGTCCTGACTGGCCTCATCCTCTGGCCGCCCGGCCGTGGGTAGACCTATTGTCTCGGCCCCGTCTTGGCTTACCTCCGCCCGGCTCCGTGGGTAGACCTGTTGTCTGGCTGGCCTTAGCCTCCGGCCGCCCGTCCCCTGGGTAGACCTGTGTCCCTGGATGCTGTGGTCTCCAGGTGCCATGTCCCTGGGTAGACCTGTTGTTTCGGCCTTGTCTTGGCTTACCTCCGCCCTGCCTGTGGGTAGACCTGTTGTCCTGGCTGGCCTTAGCCTCCAGCCGCCAGGCCCTGTGGGTAGACCTGTTGTCTCAGCCCCGTCTTGGCTTACCTCTGCTCGGCCCTTGGGTAGACCTGTTGCCATGGCCGTCCTTAGCCTCCGGCCACCCGGCCTCATGGGTAAACCTGTTGTCCTGGCCGGCCTTAGCCTCTGGCCGCCTAACCCCTTTGTAGACCTGTTGTCTCGGACCTGTCTTGGCTTACCTCCACCCCGCTTGTGGGTAGACCTGGTGTCCCTGGCCGGCCTTAGCCCCCGGCCGCCCAGCCCGTGGGTAGACCTGTTGTCCTGGCCGGCCTTAGCCTCCGGCCGACCGGATCCCTGGGTAGACCGTTTGCCATTTCCGCACTCTGCCTTCAGGCACCGGGCCTGTGTGTAGAGCTGTTGTCCTTGGCCGGACTCGGGCTCCAGGTGCCGGGACTGTGAGTAGACCTGTTTGTCCCCAGGCGGCCTTGGTCTCCGGCCGCCCGGCCCGTAGGTAGACCTGTTTCTCTCAGGCCCCGTCTTCGCTTACCTCCACCCGGCCCGTGGGTAGACCTTTTGTCCTGGCCGGCCTTGGCCTCCGGCCCGCCTGGTCCGTGGGTAGACCTGTTGTCTCGGACCTGTCTTGGCTTTCCTCCGCCCGGCCCCTGGGTAGAACCTGTCTCCTTGGCCGGCCTGAGCCTCCGGCCCAACGGCCCATTGGTAGGACCTGTTGCCCTGGCCGGTCTCGGCCTCCAGGTGCTGGGGCCCAGGGTAGACCTGCAGCCCCCGGCGGGCCTCGGCCTCCAGGCGCAGGGACCGTGGGGAGACCTGTTGCCCATGCCAGCCTTAGCCTCTGGCCGGCCAGCCCGTGGGTAGACCTGCTGTGCCAGCCGGCCTTAGCCTCCGGCCGCCAGGCCCCTGGGTAGACCTGTTGCACTGGCCAGCTTCGGCCGCTAGGCGCCGGGCCGCTGGGTAGACCTGTTGTCCCTGGCTGGCCTCGGCCTCCGCCTGCGCCGGCCCCGTGTGTAGACCTGTCGTCTCGGGCCCGTCTTGGCTTACCTACGCCCGGGCCCGTGGGTAGACCTGTTGCCCTGGCCGGCCTAGGCCTCCGGCAACCCGGCCCGTTGGTAGACCTGCTGCCCTGGCTGGCCTCGGCCTTCAGGCGCTGGGCCCAGTGGGTAGACCTGTTGTCCTGGCCGGATTCGGCCTCCAGGCGCCTGGACCCCTTCGTAGACCTGTTGTCCCCGGCCGGACTCGGCCTCCAGGCACCGGGGCTCTGGGTAGACCTGTTGTTCCCTGGCCGGCCCCAGCCTCCAGGCACCCTGTCTGTGGGTAGCCCTGTTGTCCTGACCGGTCCTCGGCCTCACGGCCGACTGGCCCATGGGTAGACCTATTTGCACTGGCCGGTCTCGGCCTCCAGGCACTGGGCCTGTGGGTAGAATAGTTGCCCTGGCCGACCTCGGCCACCAGGCACTCGGGCCCATGGGTAGACAAGTTGCCCTGGCCGGCCTCGGCCTCCAGGCGCCGGGGCCCCAGGGTAGACCTGCTGTCCCCGGCGGGCCTCGGCCTCCAGGCGCAGGGACCGAGGGTAGACCTGTTGCCCATGCCAGCCTTAGCCTCTGGTCCGACCGGCCTGTGGGTAGACCTGCTGTGCTGGCCGGCCTTAGCTTCCGGCCGCCCTGGCCCGCTGGGTAGACCTGTGTCCCTGGCAGACTGCGGCCTCCAGGTGCAGGGGCCCTGGGTAGACCTGTTTTCCTCGGCCCTGTTCTTCGCTTACTTCCGCCTGGCTCGTGGGTCGACCTGTTGTCCTGGACGGCCTTAGGCCTCCGGCTGCCCTGGTTCCGTGGGTAGACCTGTTGCCCTGGCTGGCCTCGGCCTTCAGGCGCCTGTGCCCCTGGGTAGACCTGTTGTCCTGGCCGGATTCGGCCTCCAGGCGCCTGGACCCTTCGTTGACCTGTTGTCCCCGGCGGGCCTCGGCCTCCAGGCGCCGGGACCGTGGGGAGACTTGTTGCCCATGCCGGCCTTAGACTCTGGCCGACCGGCCTGTGGGTAGACCTGCTGTGCTGGCCGGCCTTAGCTTCCGGCCGCCCGGCCCCTGGGGCTTAGGCCGGCCAGGACACCAGGTCTAGCCATGGGCTGGGCCGCCGGAGGCTAAGGCCAGCAAGGGCAACCTGTCTACCCAGAGACCGGGCGCCTGGAGGCCGAGTCCGGCCAGGGCCACAGGTCTACCCAGGGACCGGGCAACCGGAGGCTAGGGCCGGCCAGGACAACAGGTCTACCCACAAGCCAGGCAGGCGGAGGCCGAGGCCGGCCAGGCCAACAGGTCTACCATTGGGCCTGTCGGCCGCAGGCCGAGGCCGGCCAGGGCAGCAGGTCTACCCGCGGGCCAGTCGTAGGTAAGCCAAGACGGGGCCGAGACGACAGGTCTACCACCAAGCCGGGCAGGCGGAGGCCAAGGCCAGCCAGGGACAACAGGTCTACCCAGCGGCCCGGCGCCTGGCGGCCGAGGCCGACCAGGGCAACAGGTCTACCAACGGAGCTGGGCGGCCGGAGGACAAGGCCGACCAGGACAACAGGTCTACCCACGGGCCGGGTGGCCGGAGGCTAAGGCCGGCAAGGACAACATGTCTGACCACGGGCCGGTCATAGGTAAGCCAAGACGGGGCCGAGATGACAGGTCTACCCACAAGCCGGGCAGGCGGAGGCCGAGGCCGGACGGGGAGAACAGGTCTACCCTGGGCCCCGGCGCCTGGCAGCCGAGGTCAGACAGGGAGACAGGTCTACCAAGGGACCGGGCGGAGGTAAGCTAAGACGGGGCCCAGATAACAGGTCTACGCAGGACCTTTGCGTCTGGAGTCCGAGGCCATCCAGGGCAACAGGTCTATCCACGAACTGGGCGCCTGGAGGCTGAGGCCTTTCAGGAAAACAGGTCTACCCGGAGGCCGGGCGCCTGGAGGCTAAGACCGGCCAGGGCAAAAGGTCTACCCACGGGCCGGGTGGCCGGAGGCTAAGGCCGGCAAGGGCAACATGTCTACATGTCTAGGAGTTGCCCGATGGGGAGTTGACAAACTCACAGACACCTACAGAGCGCCCCCCGGGGCAATCACACTCTATATGGACTGGGCACGCCAGAAATGGGGCTGGGACCCCCAGACATCCCTCCCCATAAACCTGACCACCCCAGAAATAGGCTGGAACCCCCAGAGGCCTACCGATGGACTGGGCACTCCAGAAATGAGGCTGGGACTCCCACACACCCCTTCCCGATGAACCTAAATTCCCCAGAAATGGGGCTGGGACCACCAGAGACCCCTCCCCATGGGCTTAGGACCACCAGAAATAGGACATGGAGATCCAGAGACCACTCGCGATGGGCCTGGGATCCCCAGACTGGGGCTAGGAGCCCCGCACATGAGCCACGCCAACTTGCTGCCGTGCCCCACCCTCAGCGTCGAACTAAGCAATCAGCGCCTGGAACAATCAGCGCGGGAATGCCATTCAAATCGACCAATCATATCGCTCTCTCATTCTTGCTCAACTCCTTCATTGTGACATCACAAGTGGCCATGATGCTCAGCCCATCCCCACTATGATGTCGCTGCGCTCCCATTGGCTGTTGACAAGAGGGCGTGGCTTGCCCGGACTATAAAAGGCATGTGCCGGGGCACAGGGCTCAGTGCGGGCCCAGCGATGGGAGCGGTGGCGGAGCACCATGAGCGCCCGGGAGCCGCCATCGGCTGCGGAGGGTGGCCAGCGGCGGGGACTGCCCTAAGGTGAGGAGGGAGGACACCGACAGAACATGCCCCAGGGCAACGAGCACCGGGAGCGGTGGAGCATCGCTCCTGAGCGAGGAGGATGGTGCTGGGAGCATTCCTGGTTCGTGAGTAAACCTGTTGTCCCTGGTAGGCCTCGGCCTCCGGGTGCCGGGGCCCTGGGGAGACCTGTTGTCTCGGCCCTGTCTTGGCTTACCTCTGGCCGGCCCCTGGGTAGACCTGCTGTCCTGGCCGGCCTTAGCCTCCGGCCGCCTAGCCCCTGGGTAGACCTGTTGAAATGGCCAGGCCTCATCCTCCAGGCACCCGACCCCTGGGTAGACCTGGTTTCCTGGCCATCCTCGGCCTCCGGCCACCCGGCCAATGGGTAGACCTGTTGTCTCGGCCTTGTCTTGGCTTACGTCTGCCTGGCCTGTGGGTAGACCTCCCTCCCTGGCCAGAACTCGGCCTTCAGGCACTAGGATCTTGGGTAGACCTGTGGCCCTGGCCGGCCTCGGCCTCCAGGCACCGGGCCCCTGGGTACACCTGTTGTCCTGGCTGGCCTTGGCCTCTGCCGCCCGGCCCATGGGTAGACTGTTGTCTCGGACCCGTCTTGGCTTACCTCTGCCTGGCTCGTGGGTAGACCTTCTGTCCTGGCTGGCCTTAGCCTCCAGCCGCCTGTCCCCTGAGTAGACCTGTTGCCCTGGACGGTTTTGGCCTTCAGGCGCCAGGCCTGTGGGTAGACCTGTTGCCCTGGCTGGCCTTAGCCTCCGGCCGATCGGCCCCTGGGTAGACCTGTTGCCCTGGCCGGCCTCGGCCGCCAGGCGCTGGGCCCGTGGGTAGACCTGTTTCCCTGGCCAGACTCAGGCTCCAGGCACCGGGACCGTGGGTACACATGTAGCCCTGGCTGGACTCGCGCTCTAGGCGCCGGGACCGTGGGAAGACCTGTTGTCCCTGGCCGGCCTCCGCCTCCAGGCGCCCGGCCCCTGGGTAGACCTGTTACCTTGGCGGCCTCGGCCTTCGGCCGCCTGGCCCATGGGTAGACCTGTTTTTCTCGGCCCTGTTTTGGCTTACCTCTGCCCGGCCCATGGGTAGATCTGTTGTCCTGGCCGGCCCTTAGCCCCTGGCCGTCCCGGCCCGTGGGTAGACCTGTTGTCCTGGCCAGCCTGAGCCCCCCGGCCGCCAGGCCCGTGGGTAGACCTGTTGCCCTGGCCGGTCTCGGCCTCCAGGTGCTGGGGCCCAGGGTAGACCTGTTTCCCTGGCCGGACTCAGGCTCCAGGCACCGGGACCGTGGGTACACATGTAGCCCTGGCTGGACTCACGCTCTAGGCGCCGGGACCGTGGGTAGACCTGTTGCACTGGCCGGCCTTAGCCTCCAGGCGCCGGGGCCCTGGGTAGACCTGTTGTCCCTGGCCGGCCTCAGCCTCCAGGCAGGGGGCACCAGGGTAGACCTGTTGTCCTGACTGGCCTCATCCTCTGGCCGCCCGGCCCGTGGGTAGACCTATTGTCTAGGCCCCGTCTTGGCTTACCTCCGCCCGGCTCCGTGGGTAGACCTGTTGTCCTGGCTGGCCTTAGCCTCCGGCCGCCCGGCCCCTGGGTAGACCTGTGTCCCTGGATGCTGTGGTCTCCAGGTGCCGTGTCCCTGGGTAGACCTGTTGTTTCGGCCTTGTCTTGGCTTACCTCCGCCCTGCCTGTGGGTAGACCTGTTGTCCTGGCTGGCCTTAGCGTCCAGCCGCCAGGCCCTGTGGGTAGACCTGTTGTCTCAGCCCCGTCTTGGCTTACCTCTGCTCGGCCCTTGGGTAGACCTGTTTGCCATGGCCGTCCTTAGCCTCCGGCCGACCGGCCTCATGGGTAAACCTGTTGTCCTGGCCGGCCTTAGCCTCTGGCCGCCTAACCCCTTTGTAGACCTGTTGTCTCGGACCTGTCTTGGCTTACCTCCGCCCGGCTTGTGGGTAGACCTGTTGTCCTGGCCGGCCTTAGCCCCCGGCCACCCAGCCCGTGGGTAGACCTGTTGTCCTGGCCGGCCTTAGCCTCCGGCCGACCGGTCCCTGGGTAGACCGTTTGCCATTTCCGCACTCTGCCTTCAGGCACCGGGCCTGTGTGTAGAGCTGTTGTCCTTGGCCGGACTCGGGCTCCAGGTGCCGGGACTGTGAGTAGACCTGTTGTCCCCAGGCGGCCTTGGTCTCCGGCTGCCCGGACCCGTAGGTAGACCTGTTTTCTCGGCTCCCGTCTTCGCTTACCTCCACCCGCCCGTGGGTAGACCTTTTGTCCTGGCCGGCCTTGGCCTCCGGCCGCCTGGTCCGTGGGTAGTACCTGTTGTCTCGGACCTGTCTTGGCTTTCTCCTCGCCCGGCCCCTGGGTAGACCTGTCTCCTTGGCCGGCCTGAGCCTCCGGCCCAACGGCCCATTGGTAGACCTGTTGCCCTGGCCGGTCTCGGCCTCCAGGTGCTGGGGCCCAGGGTAGACCTGCAGCCCCCGGCGGGCCTCGGCCTCCAGGCGCAGGGACCGTGGGAGACCTGTTGCCCATGCCAGCCTTAGCCTCTGGCCGGCCAGCCCGTGGGTAGACCTGCTGTGCCAGCCGGCCTTAGCCTCCGGCCGCCAGGCCCCTGGGTAGACCTGTTGCACTGGCCAGCTTTGCCGCTAGGCGCCGGGCCGCTGGGTAGACCTGTTGTCCCTGGCTGGCCTCGGCCTCCGCCTGCCCGGCCCGTGTGTAGACCTGTCGTCTCGGGCCTGTCTTGGCTTACCTACGCCCGGCCCGTGGGTAGACCTGTTGCCCCTGACCGGCCTAGGCCTCCGGCAACCCGGCCCGTTGGTAGACCTGCTGCCCTGGCTGGCCTCTGGCCTTCAGGCGCTGGGCCCGTGGGTAGACCTGTTGTCCTGGCCGGATTCGGCCTCCAGGCGCCTGGACCCTTCGTAGACCTGTTGTCCCCCGGCCGGCCCCAAGCCTCCAGGCACCCCTGCCTGTGGGTAGCCCTGTTGTGCTGACCGGTCTCGGCCTCCGGCCGACTGGCCCATGGGTAGACCTATTGCACTGGCCGGTCTCGGCCTCCAGGCACTGGGCCTGTGGGTAGAATAGTTGCCCTGGCCGACCTCAGCCGCCAGGCACCCGGGCCCGTGGGTAGACAAGTTGCCCTGGCCGGCCTCGGCCTCCAGGCGCCGGGGCCAGGGTAGACCTGCTGTCCCGGCGGGCCTCGGCCTCCAGGCGCAGGGACCGGGGTAGACCTGTTGCCCATGCCAGCCTTAGCCTCTGGCCGACCGGCCTGTGGGTAGACCTGCTGTGCTGGCCGGCCTTAGCTTCCGGCCCGCCTGGCCCACTGGGTAGACCTGTGTCCCTGGCAGACTGCGGCCTCCAGGTGCCGGGGCCCTGGGTAGACCTGTTTTCTCGGCCCTGTCTTCGCTTACTTCCGCCTGGCTCGTGGGTCGACCTGTTGTCCTGGACGGCCTTAGCCTCCGGCTGCCCGGTTCCGTGGGTAGACCTGTTGCCCTGGCCAGCCTCGGCCTTCAGGCGCTGTGCCCCTGGGTAGACCTGTTGTCCTGGCCGGATTCGGCCTCTAGGCGCCTGGACCCTTCGTTGACCTGTTGTCCCCGGCGGGCCTCGGCCTCCAGGCGCCGGGACCGGGGGAGACTTGTTGCCCATGCCGGCCTTAGACTCTGGCCGACCGGCCTGTGGGAGACCTGCTGTGCTGGCCGGCCTTAGCTTCCGGCCGCCCGGCCCCTGGGGCTTAGGCGGCCAGGACACCAGGTCTAGCCATGGGCTGGGCCGCCGGAGGCTAAGGCCAGCAAGGGCAACCTGTCTACCCAGAGACCGGGCGCCTGGAGGCCGAGTCCGGCCAGGGCCACAGGTCTACCCAGGGACCGGGCAACCGGAGGCTAGGGCCGGCCAGGACAACAGGTCTACCCACAAGCCAGGCAGGCAGAGGCCGAGGCCGGCCAGGCCAACAGGTCTACCATTGGGCCTGTCGGCCGCAGGCCGAGGCCGGCCAGGGCAGCAGGTCTACCCGCGGGCCAGTCGCAGGTAAGCCAAGACGGGGCCGAGACGACAGGTCTACCACCAAGCCGGGCAGGCGGAGGCCAAGGCCAGCCAGGGACAACAGGTCTACCCACGGTCCGGGTGGCCGGAGGCTAAGGCCGGCAAGGACAACATGTCTGACCACGGCCGGTCATAGGTAAGCCAAGACGGGGCCGAAGATGACAGGTCTACCCACAAGCCGGGCAGGCGGAGGCCGAGGCCGGACGGGGAGAACAGGTCTACCCTGGGCCCCGGCGCCTGGCAGCCGAGGCCAGACAGGGAGACAGGTCTACAAGGGACCGGGCGGAGGTAAGCTAAGACGGGGCCCAGATAACAGGTCTACGCAGGACCTTTGCGTCTGGAGTCCGAGGCCATCCAGGGCCAACAGGTCTATCCACGAACTGGGCGCCTGGAGGCTGAGGCCTTTCAGGAAAACAGGTCTACCCGGAGGCCGGGCGCCTGGAGGCTAAGACCGGCCAGGGCAAAAGGTCTACCCACGGGCCGGGTTGCCGGAGGCTAAGGCCGGCAAGGGCAACATGTCTACATGTCTAGGAGTTGCCCGATGGGGAGTTTGACAAACTCACAGACACCTACAGAGCGCCCCCCGGGGCAATCACACTCTATATGGACTGGGGCACGCCAGAAATGGGGCTGGGACCCCCAGACATCCCTCCCCATAAACCTGACCACCCCAGAAATAGGCTGGAACCCCCAGAGGCCTACCGATGGACTGGGCACTCCAGAAATGAGGCTGGGACTCCCACACACCCCTTCCCCGATGAACCTAAATTCCCCAGAAATGGGGCTGGGACCACCAGAGACCCCTCCCCATGGGCTTAGGACCACCAGAAATAGGACATGGAGATCCAGAGACTACTCGCGATGGGCCTGGGATCCCCAGACTGGGGCTAGGAGCCCCGCACATGAGCCACGCCAACTTGCTGCCGTGCCCCACCCTCAGCGTCGAACTAAGCAATCAGCGCCTGGAACAATCAGCGCGGGAATGCCATTCAAATCGACCAATCATATCGCTCTCTCATTCTTGCTCAACTCCTTCATTGTGACATCACAAGCGGCCATGATGCTCAGCCCATCCCCACTATGATGTCGCTGCGCTCCCATTGGCTGTTGACAAGAGGGCGTGGCTTGCCCGGACTATAAAAGGCATGTGCCGGGGCACAGGGCTCAGTGCGGGCCCAGCGATGGGAGCGGTGGCGGAGCACCATGAGCGCCCGGGAGCCGCCATCGGCTGCGGAGGGTGGCCAGCGGCGGGGACTGCCCTAAGGTGAGAGGGAGGACACCGACAGAACATGCCCCAGGGCAACGAGCACCGGGAGCGGTGGAGCATCGCTCCTGAGCGAGGAGGATGGTGCTGGGAGCATTCCTGGTTCGTGAGTAAACCTGTTGTCCTGGTAGGCCTCGGCCTCCGGGTGCCGGGGCCCTGGGGAGACCTGTTGTCTCGGCCCTGTCTTGGCTTACCTCTGGCCGGCCCCTGGGTAGACCTGCTGTCCTGGCCGGCCTTAGCCTCCGGCCGCCTAGCCCCTGGGTAGACCTGTTGAAATGGCCGGCCTCATCCTCCAGGCGCCCGACCCCTGGGTAGACCTGGTTTCCTGGCCATCCTCGGCCTCCGGCCGCCCGGCCAATGGGTAGACCTGTTGTCTCGGCCTTGTCTTGGCTTACATCTGCCTGGCCTGTGGGTAGACCTCCCTCCCTGGCCAGACTCGGCCTTCAGGCACTAGGATCTTGGGTAGACCTGTGGCCCTGGCCGGCCTCGGCCTCCAGGCACCGGGCCCCTGGGTACACCTGTTGTCCTGGCTGGCCTTGGCCTCTGGCCGCCCGGCCCATGGGTAGACCTGTTGTCTCGGCCCCGTCTTGGCTTACCTCTGCCCGGCTCGTGGGTCGACCTGCTGTCCTGGCCGGCCTTAGCCTCCAGCCGCCTGTCCCCTGAGTAGACCTGTTGCCCTGGACGGCCTTGGCCTTCAGGCACCAGGCCTGTGGGTAGACCTGTTGCCCTGGCTGGCCTTAGCCACCGGCCGATCGGCCCCTGGGTAGACCTGTTGCCCTGGCCGGCCTCGGCCGCCAGGCGCTGGGCCCGTGGGTAGACCTGTTTCCCTGGCCAGACTCAGGCTCCAGGCACCGGGACCGTGGGTACACATGTAGCCCTGGCTGGACTCGCGCTCTAGGCGCCGGGACCGTGGGAAGACCTGTTGTCCCTGGCCGGCCTCCGCCTCCAGGCGCCCGGCCCCTGGGAAGACCTGTTACCTTGGCCGGCCTCGGCCTTCGGCCGCCTGGCCCATGGGTAGACCTGTTTTCTCGGCCCTGTTTTGGCTTACCTCTGCCCGGCCCATGGGTAGATCTGTTGTCCTGGCCGGCCTTAGCCCCTGGCCGCCCGGCCCGTGGGTAGACCTGTTGTCCTGGCCAGCCTGAGCCCCCGGCCGCCAGGCCCGTGGGTAGACCTGTTGCCCTGGCCGGTCTCGGCCTCCAGGTGCTGGGGCCCAGGGTAGACCTGCTGTCCCCGGCGGGCCTCGGCCTCCAGGCGCCGGGACCGTGGGTAGACCTGTTGCCCATGCCAGCCTTAGCCTCTGGCCGACCGGCCTGTGGGTAGACCTGCTGTGCTGGCCGGCCTTAGCTTCCGGCCGCCTGGCCCACTGGGTAGACCTGTGTCCCTGGCAGACTGCGGCCTCCAGGTGCCGGGGCCCTGGGTAGACCTGTTTTCTCGGCCCTGTCTTCGCTTACTTCCGCCTGGCTCGTGGGTCGACCTGTTGTCCTGGACGGCCTTAGCCTCCGGCTGCCCGGTTCCGTGGGTAGACCTGTTGCCCTGGCCAGCCTCGGCCTTCAGGCGCTGTGCCCCTGGGTAGACCTGTTGTCCTGGCCGGATTCGGCCTCCAGGCGCCTGGACCCTTCGTTGACCTGTTTTCCCCGGCAGGCCTCGGCCTCCAGGCGCCGGGACCGTGGGGAGACTTGTTGCCCATGCCGGCCTTAGACTCTGGCCGACCGGCCTGTGGGTAGACCTGCTGTGCTGGCCGGCCTTAGCTTCCGGCCGCCCGGCCCCTGGGGCTTAGGCCGGCCAGGACACCAGGTCCAGCCATGGGCTGGGCCGCCGGAGGCTAAGGCCAGCAAGGGCAACCTGTCTACCCAGAGACCGGGCGCCTGGAGGCCGAGTCCGGCCAGGGCCACAGGTCTACCCAGGGACCGGGCAACCGGAGGCTAGGGCCGGCCAGGACAACAGGTCTACCCACAAGCCAGGCAGGCGGAGGCCGAGGCCGGCCAGGCCAACAGGTCTACCATTAGGCCTGTCGGCCGCAGGCCGAGGCCGGCCAGGGCAGCAGGTCTACCCGCGGGCCAGTCGTAGGTAAGCCAAGACGGGGCCGAGACGACAGGTCTACCACCAAGCCGGGCAGGCGGAGGCCAAGGCCAGCCAGGGACAACAGGTCTACCCAGCGGCCCGGCGCCTGGCGGCCGAGGCCGACCAGGGCAACAGGTCTACCAACGGAGCTGGGCGGCCGGAGGACAAGGCCGACCAGGACAACAGGTCTACCCACGGGCCGGGTGGCCGGAGGCTAAGGCCGGCAAGGACAACATGTCTGACCACGGGCCGGTCATAGGTAAGCCAAGACGGGGCCGAGATGACAGGTCTACCCACAAGCCGGGCAGGCGGAGGCCGAGGCCGGACGGGGACAACAGGTCTACCCTGGGCCCCGGCGCCTGGCAGCCGAGGCCAGACAGGGAGACAGGTCTACCAAGGGACCGGGCGGAGGTAAGCTAAGACGGGGCCCAGATAACAGGTCTACGCAGGACCTTTGCGTCTGGAGTCCGAGGCCATCCAGGGCAACAGGTCTATCCACGAACTGGGCGCCTGGAGGCTGAGGCCTTTCAGGAAAACAGGTCTACCCGGAGGCCGGGCGCCTGGAGGCTAAGACCGGCCAGGGCAAAAGGTCTACCCACGGGCCGGTTGGCCGGAGGCTAAGGCCGGCAAGGGCAACATGTCTACATGTCTAGGAGTTGCCCGATGGGGAGTTGACAAACTCACAGACACCTACAGAGCGCCCCCCGGGGCAATCACACTCTATATGGACTGGGCACGCCAGAAATGGGGCTGGGACCCCCAGACATCCCTCCCCATAAACCTGACCACCCCAGAAATAGGCTGGAACCCCCAGAGGCCTACCGATGGACTGGGCACTCCAGAAATGAGGCTGGGACTCCCACACACCCCTTCCCGATGAACCTAAATTCCCCAGAAATGGGGCTGGGACCACCAGAGACCCCTCCCCATGGGCTTAGGACCACCAGAAATAGGACATGGAGATCCAGAGACTACTCGCGATGGGCCTGGGATCCCCAGACTGGGGCTAGGAGCCCCGCACATGAGCCACGCCAACTTGCTGCCGTGCCCCACCCTCAGCGTCGAACTAAGCAATCAGCGCCTGGAACAATCAGCGCGGGAATGCCATTCAAATCGACCAATCATATCGCTCTCTCATTCTTGCTCAACTCCTTCATTGTGACATCACAAGTGGCCATGATGCTCAGCCCATCCCCACTATGATGTCGCTGCGCTCCCATTGGCTGTTGACAAGAGGGCGTGGCTTGCCCGGACTATAAAAGGCATGTGCCGGGGCACAGGGCTCAGTGCGGGCCCAGCGATGGGAGCGGTGGCGGAGCACCATGAGCGCCCGGGAGCCGCCATCGGCTGCGGAGGGTGGCCAGCGGCGGGGACTGCCCTAAGGTGAGGAGGGAGGACACCGACAGAACATGCCCCAGGGCAACGAGCACCGGGAGCGGTGGAGCATCGCTCCTGAGCGAGGAGGATGGTGCTGGGAGCATTCCTGGTTCGTGAGTAAACCTGTTGTCCCTGGTAGGCCTCGGCCTCCGGGTGCCGGGGCCCTGGGGAGACCTGTTGTCTCGGCCCTGTCTTGGCTTACCTCTGGCCGGCCCCTGGGTAGACCTGCTGTCCTGGCCGGCCTTAGCCTCCGGCCGCCTAGCCCCTGGGTAGACCTGTTGAAATGGCCGGCCTCATCCTCCAGGCGCCCGACCCCTGGGTAGACCTGGTTTCCTGGCCATCCTCGGCCTCCGGCCGCCCGGCCAATGGGTAGACCTGTTGTCTCGGCCTTGTCTTGGCTTACGTCTGCCTGGCCTGTGGGTAGACCTCCCTCCCTGGCCAGACTCGGCCTTCAGGCACTAGGATCTTGGGTAGACCTGTGGCCCTGGCCGGCCTCGGCCTCCAGGCACCGGGCCCCTGGGTACACCTGTTGTCCTGGCTGGCCTTGGCCTCTGGCCGCCCGGCCCATGGGTAGACCTGTTGTCTTGGCCCCGTCTTGGCTTACCTCTGCCCGGCTCGTGGGTCGACCTGCTGTCCTGGCCGGCCTTAGCCTCCGGCCGCCTGTCCCCTGAGTAGACCTGTTGCCCTGGACGGCCTTGGTTTTCAGGCGCCAGGCCTGTGGGTAGACCTGTTGCCCTGGCTGGCCTTAGCCACCGGCCGATCGGCCCCTGGGTAGACCTGTTGCCCTGGCCGGCCTCGGCCGCCAGGCGCTGGGCCCGTGGGTAGACCTGTTTCCCTGGCCAGACTCAGGCTCCAGGCACCGGGACCGTGGGTACACATGTAGCCCTGGCTGGACTCGCGCTCTAGGCGCCCGGACCGTGGGAAGACCTGTTGTCCCTGGCCGGCCTCCGCCTCCAGGCGCCCGGCCCCTGGGTAGACCTGTTACCTTGGCCGGCCTCGGCCTTCGGCCGCCTGGCCCATGGGTAGACCTGTTTTCTCGGCCCTGTTTTGGCTTACCTCTGCCCGGCCCATGGGTAGATCTGTTGTCCTGGCCGGCCTTAGCCCCTGGCCGCCCGGCCCGTGGGTAGACCTGTTGTCCTGGCCAGCCTGAGCCCCCGGCCGCCAGGCCCGTGGGTAGACCTGTTGCACTGGCCAGCCTTAGCCTCCAGGCGCCGGGGCCCTGGGTAGACCTGTTGTCCCTGGCCGGCCTCAGCCTCCAGGCAGGGGGCACCAGGGTAGACCTGTTGTCCTGACTGGCCTCATCCTCTGGCCGCCCGGCCCGTGGGTAGACCTATTGTCTCGGCCCCGTCTTGGCTTACCTCCGCCCGGCTCCGTGGGTAGACCTGTTGTCCTGGCTGGCCTTAGCCTCCGGCCGCCCGGCCCCTGGGTAGACCTGTGTCCCTGGATGCTGTGGTCTCCAGGTGCCGTGTCCCTGGGTAGACCTGTTGTTTCGGCCTTGTCTTGGCTTACCTCCGCCCTGCCGGTGGGTAGACCTGTTGTCCTGGCTGGCCTTAGCCTCCAGCCGCCAGGCCCTGTGGGTAGACCTGTTGTCTCAGCCCCGTCTTGGCTTACCTCTGCTCGGCCCTTGGGTAGACCTGTTGCCATGGCCGTCCTTAGCCTCCGGCCAACCGGCCTCATGGGTAAACCTGTTGTCCTGGCCGGCCTTAGCCTCTGGCCGCCTAACCCCTTTGTAGACCTGTTGTCTCGGACCTGTCTTGGCTTACCTCCGCCCGGCTTGTGGGTAGACCTGGTGTCCTGGCCGGCCTTAGCCCCCGGCCGCCCAGCCCGTGGGTAGACCTGTTGTCCTGGCCGGCCTTAGCCTCCGGCCGACCGGTCCCTGGGAAGACCGTTTGCCATTTCCGCACTCTGCCTTCAGGCACCGGGCCTGTGTGTAGAGCTGTTGTCCTCGGCCGGACTCGGGCTCCAGGTGCCAGGACTGTGAGTAGACCTGTTGTCCCCAGGCGGCCTTGGTCTCCGGCCGCCCGGCCCGTAGGTAGACCTGTTTTCTCGGCCCCGTCTTCGCTTACCTCCACCCGGCCCGTGGGTAGACCTTTTGTCCTGGCCGGCCTTGGCCTCCGGCCGCCTGGTCCGTGGGTAGACCTGTTGTCTCGGACCTGTCTTGGCTTTCCTCCGCCCGGCCCCTGGGTAGACCTGTCTCCTTGGCCGGCCTGAGCCTCCGGCCCAACGGCCCATTGGTAGACCTGTTGCCCTGGCCGGTCTCGGCCTCCAGGTGCTGGGGCCCAGGGTAGACCTGCAGCCCCCGGCGGGCCTCGGCCTCCAGGCGCAGGGACCGTGGGGAGACCTGTTTCCCATGCCAGCCTTAGCCTCTGGCCGGCCAGCCCGTGGGTAGACCTGCTGAGCTGGCCGGCCTTAGCCTCTGGCCGCCAGGCCCCTGGGTAGACCTGTTGCACTGGCCAGCTTCGGCCGCTAGGCGCCGGGCCGCTGGGTAGACCTGTTGTCCCTGGCTGGCCTCGGCCTCCGCCTGCCCGGCCCGTGTGTAGACCTGTCGTCTCGGGCCCGTCTTGGCTTACCTACGCCCGGCCCGTGGGTAGACCTGTTGCCCTGGCCGGCCTAGGCCTCCGGCAACCCGGCCCGTTGGTAGACCTGCTGCCCTGGCTGGCCTCGGCCTTCAGGCGCTGGGCCCGTGGGTAGACCTGTTGTCCTGGCCGGATTCGGCCTCCAGGCGCCTGGACCCTTCGTAGACCTGTTGTCCCCGGCCGGACTCGGCCTCCAGGCACCGGGGCTCTGGGTAGACCTGTTGTCCCTGGCCGGCCTCAGCCTCCAGGCACCCTGCCTGTGGGTAGCCCTGCTGTCCTGACCGGTCTCGGCCTCCGGCCGTCCGGCCCGTGTGTAGACCTGTTTTCTAGGCCTTGTCTTGGCTTTCCTCCGCCCGGCCCCAGGGTAGACCTGTCTCCTGGGCCAGCCTTAGCCTCCGGCCGACTGGCCCATGGGTAGACCTGTTGCACTGGCCGGTCTCGGCCTCCAGGCGCTGGGCCTGTGGGTAGAATAGTTGCCCTGGCCGACCTCGGCCGCCAGGCACCGGGCCCGTGGGTAGACAAGTTGCCCTGGCCGGCCTCGGCCTCCAGGCGCCGGGGCCCAGAGTAGGCCTGCTGTCCCCGGCGGGCCTCGGCCTCCAGGCGCAGGGACCGTGGGTAGACCTGTTGCCCATGCCAGCCTTAGCCTCTGGCCGACCGGCCTGTGGGTAGACCTGCTGTGCTGGCCGGCCTTAGCTTCCGGCCGCCTGGCCCACTGGGTAGACCTGTGTCCCTAGCAGACTGCGGCCTCCAGGTGCCGGGGCCCTGGGTAGACCTGTTGTCTCGGCCCTGTCTTGGCTTACCTCTGGCCGGCCCCTGGGTAGACCTGCTGTCCTGGCCGGCCTTAGCCTCCGGCCGCCTAGCCCCTGGGTAGACCTGTTGAAATGGCCAGGCCTCATCCTCCAGGCGCCCGTCCCCTGGGTAGACCTGGTTTCCTGGCCATCCTCGGCCTCCGGCCACCCGGCCAATGGGTAGACCTGTTGTCTCGGCCTTGTCTTGGCTTACGTCTGCCTGGCCTGTGGGAAGACCTCCCTCCCTGGCCAGACTCGGCCTTCAGGCACTAGGATCTTGGGTAGACCTGTGGCCCTGGCCGGCCTCGGCCTCCAGGCACCGGGCCCCTGGGTACACCTGTTGTCCTGGCTGGCCTTGGCCTCTGGCCGCCCGGCCCATGGGTAGACCTGTTGTCTCGGCCCCGTCTTGGCTTACCTCTGCCCGGCTCGTGGGTCGACCTGCTGTCCTGGCCGGCCTTAGCCTCCAGCCGCCTGTCCCCTGAGTAGACCTGTTGCCCTGGACGGCCTTGGTTTTCAGGCGCCAGGCCTGTGGGTAGACCTGTTGCCCTGGCTGGCCTTAGCCACCGGCCGATCGGCCCCTGGGTAGACCTGTTGCCCTGGCCGGCCTCGGCCGCCAGGCGCTGGGCCCGTGGGTAGACCTGTTTCCCTGGCCAGACTCAGGCTCCAGGCACCGGGACCGTGGGTACACATGTAGCCCTGGCTGGACTCGCGCTCTAGGCGCCCGGACCGTGGGAAGACCTGTTGTCCCTGGCCGGCCTCCGCCTCCAGGCGCCCGGCCCCTGGGTAGACCTGTTACCTTGGCCGGCCTCGGCCTTCGGCCGCCTGGCCCATGGGTAGACCTGTTTTCTCGGCCCTGTTTTGGCTTACCTCTGCCCGGCCCATGGGTAGATCTGTTGTCCTGGCCGGCCTTAGCCCCTGGCCGCCCGGCCCGTGGGTAGACCTGTTGTCCTGGCCAGCCTGAGCCCCCGGCCGCCAGGCCCGTGGGTAGACCTGTTGCCCTGGCCGGTCTCGGCCTCCAGGTGCTGGGGCCCAGGGTAGACCTGTTTCCCTGGCCGGACTCAGGCTCCAGGCACCGGGACCGTGGGTACACATGTAGCCCTGGCTGGACTCACGCTCTAGGCGCCGGGACCGTGGGTAGACCTGTTGCACTGGCCGGCCTTAGCCTCCAGGCGCCGGGGCCCTGGGTAGACCTGTTGTCCCTGGCCGGCCTCAGCCTCCAGGCAGGGGGCACCAGGGTAGACCTGTTGTCCTGACTGGCCTCATCCTCTGGCCGCCCGGCCCGTGGGTAGACCTATTGTCTAGGCCCCGTCTTGGCTTACCTCCGCCCGGCTCCGTGGGTAGACCTGTTGTCCTGGCTGGCCTTAGCCTCCGGCCGCCCGGCCCCTGGGTAGACCTGTGTCCCTGGATGCTGTGGTCTCCAGGTGCCGTGTCCCTGGGTAGACCTGTTGTTTCGGCCTTGTCTTGGCTTACCTCCGCCTTGCCTGTGGGTAGACCTGTTGTCCTGGCTGGCCTTAGCGTCCAGCCGCCAGGCCCTGTGGGTAGACCTGTTGTCTCAGCCCCGTCTTGGCTTACCTCTGCTCGGCCCTTGGGTAGACCTGTTGCCATGGCCGTCCTTAGCCTCCGGCCAACCGGCCTCATGGGTAAACCTGTTGTCCTGGCCGGCCTTAGCCTCTGGCCGCCTAACCCCTTTGTAGACCTGTTGTCTCGGACCTGTCTTGGCTTACCTCCGCCCGGCTTGTGGGTAGACCTGGTGTCCTGGCCGGCCTTAGCCCCCGGCCGCCCAGCCCGTGGGTAGACCTGTTGTCCTGGCCGGCCTTAGCCTCCGGCCGACCGGTCCCTGGGTAGACCGTTTGCCATTTCCGCACTCTGCCTTCAGGCACCGGGCCTGTGTGTAGAGCTGTTGTCCTCGGCCGGACTCGGGCTCCAGGTGCCGGGACTGTGAGTAGACCTGTTGTCCCCAGGCGGCCTTGGTCTCCGGCCGCCCGGCCCGTAGGTAGACCTGTTTTCTCGGCCCCGTCTTCGCTTACCTCCACCCGGCCCGTGGGTAGACCTTTTGTCCTGGCCGGCCTTGGCCTCCGGCCGCCTGGTCCGTGGGTAGACCTGTTGTCTCGGACCTGTCATGGCTTTCCTCCGCCCGGCCCCTGGGTAGACCTGTCTCCTTGGCCGGCCTGAGCCTCCGGCCCAACGGCCCATTGGTAGACCTGTTGCCCTGGCCGGTCTCGGCCTCCAGGTGCTGGGGCCCAGGGTAGACCTGCAGCCCCCGGCGGGCCTCGGCCTCCAGGCGCAGGGACCGTGGGGAGACCTGTTGCCCATGCCAGCCTTAGCCTCTGGCCGGCCAGCCCGTGGGTAGACCTGCTGTGCCAGCCGGCCTTAGCCTCCGGCCGCCAGGCCCCTGGGTAGACCTGTTGCACTGGCCAGCTTCGGCCGCTAGGCGCCGGGCCGCTGGGTAGACCTGTTGTCCCTGGCTGGCCTCGGCCTCCGCCTGCCCGGCCCGTGTGTAGACCTGTCGTCTCGGGCCCGTCTTGGCTTACCTACGCCCGGCCCGTGGGTAGACCTGTTGCCCTGGCCGGCCTAGGCCTCCGGCAACCCGGCCCGTTGGTAGACCTGCTGCCCTGGCTGGCCTCGGCCTTCAGGCGCTGGGCCCGTGGGTAGACCTGTTGTCCTGGCCGGATTCGGCCTCCAGGCGCCTGGACCCTTCGTAGACCTGTTGTCCCCGGCCGGACTCGGCCTCCAGGCACCGGGGCTCTGGGTAGACCTGTTGTCCCTGGCCGGCCCCAGCCTCCAGGCACCCTGCCTGTGGGTAGCCCTGTTGTCCTGACCGGTCTCGGCCTCCGGCCGTCCGGCCCGTGTGTAGACCTGTTTTCTAGGCCTTGTCTTGGCTTTCCTCCGCCCGGCCCCAGGGTAGACCTGTCTCCCGGGCCAGCCTTAGCCTTCGGCCGACTGGCCCATGGGTAGACCTGTTGCACTGGCCGGTCTCGGCCTCCAGGCGCTGGGCCTGTGGGTAGAATAGTTGCCCTGGCCGACCTCGGCCGCCAGGCACCGGGCCCGTGGGTAGACAAGTTGCCCTGGCCGGCCTCGGCCTCCAGGCGCCGGGGCCCAGGGTAGACCTGCTGTCCCCGGCGGGCCTCGGCCTCCAGGCGCAGGGACCGTGGGTAGACCTGTTGCCCATGCCAGCCTTAGCCGACCGGCCTGTGGGTAGACCTGCTGTGCTGGCCGGCCTTAGCTTCCGGCCGCCTGGCCCACTGGGTAGACCTGTGTCCCTGGCAGACTGCGGCCTCCAGGTGCCGGGGCCCTGGGTAGACCTGTTTTCTCGGCCCTGTCTTCGCTTACTTCCGCCTGGCTCGTGGGTCGACCTGTTGTCCTGGACGGCCTTAGCCTCCGGCTGCCCGGTTCCGTGGGTAGACCTGTTGCCCTGGCCAGCCTCGGCCTTCAGGCGCTGTGCCCCTGGGTAGACCTGTTGTCCTGGCCGGATTCGGCCTCCAGGCACCTGGACCCTTCGTTGACCTGTTTTCCCCGGCGGGCCTCGGCCTCCAGGCGCCGGGACCGTGGGGAGACTTGTTGCCCATGCCGGCCTTAGACTCTGGCCGACCGGCCTGTGGGTAGACCTGCTGTGCTGGCCGGCCTTAGCTTCCGGCCGCCCGGCCCCTGGGGCTTAGGCCGGCCAGGACACCAGGTCTAGCCATGGGCTGGGCCGCCGGAGGCTAAGGCCAGCAAGGGCAACCTGTCTACCCAGAGACCGGGCGCCTGGAGGCCGAGTCCGGCCAGGGCCACAGGTCTACCCAGGGACCGGGCAACCGGAGGCTAGGGCCGGCCAGGACAACAGGTCTACCCACAAGCCAGGCAGGCG
Organism: Anomalospiza imberbis; assembly: GCF_031753505.1. Classification (NCBI taxonomy): domain Eukaryota; kingdom Metazoa; phylum Chordata; class Aves; order Passeriformes; family Viduidae; genus Anomalospiza; species Anomalospiza imberbis. Next base: position 21,531 of record NW_027099996.1, read on the forward strand.
GAGGCCGAGGCCGGCCAGGCCAACAGGTCTACCATTAGGCCTGTCGGCCGCAGGCCGAGGCCGGCCAGGGCAGCAGGTCTACCCGCGGGCCAGTCGTAGGTAAGCCAAGACGGGGCCGAGACGACAGGTCTACCACCAAGCCAGGCAGGCGGAGGCCAAGGCCAGCCAGGGACAACAGGTCTACCCAGCGGCCCGGCGCCTGGCGGCCGAGGCCGACCAGGGCAACAGGTCTACCAACGGAGCTGGGCGGCCGGAGGACAAGGCCGACCAGGACAACAGGTCTACCCACGGGCCGGGTGGCCGGAGGCTAAGGCCGGCAAGGACAACATGTCTGACCACGGGCCGGTCATAGGTAAGCCAAGACGGGGCCGAGATGACAGGTCTACCCACAAGCCGGGCAGGCGGAGGCCGAGGCCGGACGGGGACAACAGGTCTACCCTGGGCCCCGGCGCCTGGCAGCCGAGGCCAGACAGGGAGACAGGTCTACCAAGGGACCGGGCGGAGGTAAGCTAAGACGGGGCCCAGATAACAGGTCTACGCAGGACCTTTGCGTCTGGAGTCCGAGGCCATCCAGGGCAACAGGTCTATCCACGAACTGGGCGCCTGGAGGCTGAGGCCTTTCAGGAAAAGAGGTCTACCCGGAGGCCGGGCGCCTGGAGGCTAAGACCGGCCAGGGCAAAAGGTCTACCCACGGGCCGGTTGGCCGGAGGCTAAGGCCGGCAAGGGCAACATGTCTACATGTCTAGGAGTTGCCCGATGGGGAGTTGACAAACTCACAGACACCTACAGAGCGCCCCCCGGGGCAATCACACTCTATATGGACTGGGCACGCCAGAAATGGGGCTGGGACCCCCAGACATCCCTCCCCATAAACCTGACCACCCCAGAAATAGGCTGGAACCCCCAGAGGCCTACCGATGGACTGGGCACTCCAGAAATGAGGCTGGGACTCCCACACACCCCTTCCCGATGAACCTAAATTCCCCAGAAATGGGGCTGGGACCACCAGAGACCCCTCCCCATGGGCTTAGGACCACCAGAAATAGGACATGGAGATCCAGAGACCACTCGCGATGGGCCTGGGATCCCCAGACTGGGGCTAGGAGCCCCGCACATGAGCCACGCCAACTTGCTGCCGTGCCCCACCCTCAGCGTCGAACTAAGCAATCAGCGCCTGGAACAATCAGCGCGGGAATGCCATTCAAATCGACCAATCATATCGCTCTCTCATTCTTGCTCAACTCCTTCATTGTGACATCACAAGTGGCCATGATGCTCAGCCCATCCCCACTATGATGTCGCTGCGCTCCCATTGGCTGTTGACAAGAGGGCGTGGCTTGCCCGGACTATAAAAGGCATGTGCCGGGGCACAGGGCTCAGTGCGGGCCCAGCGATGGGAGCGGTGGCGGAGCACCATGAGCGCCCGGGAGCCGCCATCGGCTGCGGAGGGTGGCCAGCGGCGGGGACTGCCCTAAGGTGAGGAGGGAGGACACCGACAGAACATGCCCCAGGGCAACGAGCACCGGGAGCGGTGGAGCATCGCTCCTGAGCGAGGAGGATGGTGCTGGGAGCATTCCTGGTTCATGAGTAAACCTGTTGTCCCTGGTAGGCCTCGGCATCCGGGTGCCGGGGCCCTGGGGAGACCTGTTGTCTCGGCCCTGTCTTGGCTTACCTCTGGCCGGCCCCTGGGTAGACCTGCTGTCCTGGCCGGCCTTAGCCTCCGGCCGCCTAGCCCCTGGGTAGACCTGTTGAAATGGCCGGCCTCATCCTCCAGGCGCCCGACCCCTGGGTAGACCTGGTTTCCTGGCCATCCTCGGCCTCCGGCCGCCCGGCCAATGGGTAGACCTGTTGTCTCGGCCTTGTCTTGGCTTACGTCTGCCTGGCCTGTGGGTAGACCTCCCTCCCTGGCCAGACTCGGCCTTCAGGCACTAGGATCTTGGGTAGACCTGTGGCCCTGGCCGGCCTCGGCCTCCAGGCACCGGGCCCCTGGGTACCCCTGTTGTCCTGGCTGGCCTTGGCCTCTGGCCGCCCGGCCCATGGGTAGACCTGTTGTCTCGGCCCCGTCTTGGCTTACCTCTGCCCGGCTCGTGGGTCGACCTGCTGTCCTGGCCGGCCTTAGCCTCCAGCCGCCTGTCCCCTGAGTAGACCTGTTGCCCTGGACGGCCTTGGCCTTCAGGCGCCCGGCCTGTGGGTAGACCTGTTGCCCTGGCTGGCCTTAGCCACCGGCCGATCGGCCCCTGGGTAGACCTGTTGCCCTGGCCGGCCTCGGCCGCCAGGCGCTGGGCCCGTGGGTAGACCTGTTTCCCTGGCCAGACTCAGGCTCCAGGCACCGGGACCGTGGGTACACATGTAGCCCTGGCTGGACTCGCGCTCTAGGTGCCGGGACCGTGGGAAGACCTGTTGTCCCTGGCCGGCCTCCGCCTCCAGGCGCCCGGCCCCTGGGTAGACCTGTTACCTTTGCCGGCCTCGGCCTTCGGCCGCCTGGCCCATGGGTAGAACTGTTTTCTCGGCCCTGTTTTGGCTTACCTCTGCCCGGCCCATGGGTAGATCTGTTGTCCTGGCCGGCCTTAGCCCCTGGCCGCCCGGCCCGTGGGTAGACCTGTTGTCCTGGCCAGCCTGAGCCCCCGGCCGCCAGGCCCGTGGGTAGACCTGTTGCACTGGCCGGCCTTAGCCTCCAGGCGCCGGGGCCCTGGGTAGACCTGTTGTCCCTGGCCGGCCTCAGCCTCCAGGCAGGGGGCACCAGGGTAGACCTGTTGTCCTGACTGGCCTCATCCTCTGGCCGCCCGGCCCGTGGGTAGACCTATTGTCTAGGCCCCGTCTTGGCTTACCTCCGCCCGGCTCCGTGGGTAGACCTGTTGTCCTGGCTGGCCTTAGCCTCCGGCCGCCCGGCCCCTGGGTAGACCTGTGTCCCTGGATGCTGTGGTCTCCAGGTGCCGTGTCCCTGGGTAGACCTGTTGTTTCGGCCTTGTCTTGGCTTACCTCCGCCCTGCCTGTGGGTAGACCTGTTGTCCTGGCTGGCCTTAGCGTCCAGCCGCCAGGCCCTGTGGGTAGACCTGTTGTCTCAGCCCCGTCTTGGCTTACCTCTGCTCGGCCCTTGGGTAGACCTGTTGCCATGGCCGTCCTTAGCCTCCGGCCGACCGGCCTCATGGGTAAACCTGTTGTCCTGGCCGGCCTTAGCCTCTGGCCGCCTAACCCCTTTGTAGACCTGTTGTCTCGGACCTGTCTTGGCTTACCTCCGCCCGGCTTGTGGGTAGACCTGTTGTCCTGGCCGGCCTTAGCCCCCGGCCGCCCAGCCCGTGGGTAGACCTGTTGTCCTGGCCGGCCTTAGCCTCCGGCCGACCGGTCCCTGGGTAGACCGTTTGCCATTTCCGCACTCTGCCTTCAGGCACCGGGCCTGTGTGTAGAGCTGTTGTCCTTGGCCGGACTCGGGCTCCAGGTGCCGGGACTGTGAGTAGACCTGTTGTCCCCAGGCGGCCTTGGTCTCCGGCTGCCCGGCCCGTAGGTAGACCTGTTTTCTCGGCCCCGTCTTCGCTTACCTCCACCCGGCCCGTGGGTAGACCTTTTGTCCTGGCCGGCCTTGGCCTCCGGCCGCCTGGTCCGTGGGTAGACCTGTTGTCTCGGACCTGTCTTGGCTTTCCTCCGCCCGGCCCCTGGGTAGACCTGTCTCCTTGGCCGGCCTGAGCCTCCGGCCCAACGGCCCATTGGTAGACCTGTTGCCCTGGCCGGTCTCGGCCTCCAGGTGCTGGGGCCCAGGGTAGACCTGCAGCCCCCGGCGGGCCTCGGCCTCCAGGCGCAGGGACCGTGGGGAGACCTGTTGCCCATGCCAGCCTTAGCCTCTGGCCGGCCAGCCCGTGGGTAGACCTGCTGTGCCAGCCGGCCTTAGCCTCCGGCCGCCAGGCCCCTGGGTAGACCTGTTGCACTGGCCAGCTTTGGCCGCTAGGCGCCGGGCCGCTGGGTAGACCTGTTGTCCCTGGCTGGCCTCGGCCTCCGCCTGCCCGGCCCGTGTGTAGACCTGTCGTCTCGGGCCTGTCTTGGCTTACCTACGCCCGGCCCGTGGGTAGACCTGTTGCCCTGACCGGCCTAGGCCTCCGGCAACCCGGCCCGTTGGTAGACCTGCTGCCCTGGCTGGCCTCGGCCTTCAGGCGCTGGGCCCGTGGGTAGACCTGTTGTCCTGGCCGGATTCGGCCTCCAGGCGCCTGGACCCTTCGTAGACCTGTTGTCCCCGGCCGGCCCCAGCCTCCAGGCACCCTGCCTGTGGGTAGCCCTGTTGTGCTGACCGGTCTCGGCCTCCGGCCGACTGGCCCATGGGTAGACCTATTGCACTGGCCGGTCTCGGCCTCCAGGCACTGGGCCTGTGGGTAGAATAGTTGCCCTGGCCGACCTCAGCCGCCAGGCACCGGGCCCGTGGGTAGACAAGTTGCCCTGGCCGGCCTCGGCCTCCAGGCGCCGGGGCCCAGGGTAGACCTGCTGTCCCCGGCGGGCCTCGGCCTCCAGGCGCAGGGACCGTGGGTAGACCTGTTGCCCATGCCAGCCTTAGCCTCTGGCCGACCGGCCTGTGGGTAGACCTGCTGTGCTGGCCGGCCTTAGCTTCCGGCCGCCTGGCCCACTGGGTAGACCTGTGTCCCTGGCAGACTGCGGCCTCCAGGTGCCGGGGCCCTGGGTAGACCTGTTTTCTCGGCCCTGTCTTCGCTTACTTCCGCCTGGCTCGTGGGTCGACCTGTTGTCCTGGACGGCCTTAGCCTCCGGCTGCCCGGTTCCGTGGGTAGACCTGTTGCCCTGGCCAGCCTCGGCCTTCAGGCGCTGTGCCCCTGGGTAGACCTGTTGTCCTGGCCGGATTCGGCCTCTAGGCGCCTGGACCCTTCGTTGACCTGTTGTCCCCGGCGGGCCTCGGCCTCCAGGCGCCGGGACCGTGGGGAGACTTGTTGCCCATGCCGGCCTTAGACTCTGGCCGACCGGCCTGTGGGTAGACCTGCTGTGCTGGCCGGCCTTAGCTTCCGGCCGCCCGGCCCCTGGGGCTTAGGCCGGCCAGGACACCAGGTCTACCCATGGGCTGGGCCGCCGGAGGCTAAGGCCAGCAAGGGCAACCTGTCTACCCAGAGACCGGGCGCCTGGAGGCCGAGTCCGGCCAGGGCCACAGGTCTACCCAGGGACCGGGCAACCGGAGGCTAGGGCCGGCCAGGACAACAGGTCTACCCACAAGCCAGGCAGGCAGAGGCCGAGGCCGGCCAGGCCAACAGGTCTACCATTGGGCCTGTCGGCCGCAGGCCGAGGCCGGCCAGGGCAGCAGGTCTACCCGCGGGCCAGTCGCAGGTAAGCCAAGACGGGGCCGAGACGACAGGTCTACCACCAAGCCGGGCAGGCGGAGGCCAAGGCCAGCCAGGGACAACAGGTCTACCCACGGTCCGGGTGGCCGGAGGCTAAGGCCGGCAAGGACAACATGTCTGACCACGGGCCGGTCATAGGTAAGCCAAGACGGGGCCGAGATGACAGGTCTACCCACAAGCCGGGCAGGCGGAGGCCGAGGCCGGACGGGGAGAACAGGTCTACCCTGGGCCCCGGCGCCTGGCAGCCGAGGCCAGACAGGGAGACAGGTCTACCAAGGGACCGGGCGGAGGTAAGCTAAGACGGGGCCCAGATAACAGGTCTACGCAGGACCTTTGCGTCTGGAGTCCGAGGCCATCCAGGGCAACAGGTCTATCCACGAACTGGGCGCCTGGAGGCTGAGGCCTTTCAGGAAAACAGGTCTACCCGGAGGCCGGGCGCCTGGAGGCTAAGACCGGCCAGGCAAAAGGTCTACCCACGGGCCGGGTGGCCGGAGGCTAAGGCCGGCAAGGGCAACATGTCTACATGTCTAGGAGTTGCCCGATGGGGAGTTGACAAACTCACAGACACCTACAGAGCGCCCCCCGGGGCAATCACACTCTATATGGACTGGGCACGCCAGAAATGGGGCTGGGACCCCCAGACATCCCTCCCCATAAACCTGACCACCCCAGAAATAGGCTGGAACCCCCAGAGGCCTACCGATGGACTGGGCACTCCAGAAATGAGGCTGGGACTCCCACACACCCCTTCCCGATGAACCTAAATTCCCCAGAAATGGGGCTGGGACCACCAGAGACCCCTCCCCATGGGCTTAGGACCACCAGAAATAGGACATGGAGATCCAGAGACTACTCGCGATGGGCCTGGGATCCCCAGACTGGGGCTAGGAGCCCCGCACATGAGCCACGCCAACTTGCTGCCGTGCCCCACCCTCAGCGTCGAACTAAGCAATCAGCGCCTGGAACAATCAGCGCGGGAATGCCATTCAAATCGACCAATCATATCGCTCTCTCATTCTTGCTCAACTCCTTCATTGTGACATCACAAGCGGCCATGATGCTCAGCCCATCCCCACTATGATGTCGCTGCGCTCCCATTGGCTGTTGACAAGAGGGCGTGGCTTGCCCGGACTATAAAAGGCATGTGCCGGGGCACAGGGCTCAGTGCGGGCCCAGCGATGGGAGCGGTGGCGGAGCACCATGAGCGCCCGGGAGCCGCCATCGGCTGCGGAGGGTGGCCAGCGGCGGGGACTGCCCTAAGGTGAGGAGGGAGGACACCGACAGAACATGCCCCAGGGCAACGAGCACCGGGAACGGTGGAGCATCGCTCCTGAGCGAGGAGGATGGTGCTGGGAGCATTCCTGGTTCGTGAGTAAACCTGTTGTCCCTGGTAGGCCTCGGCCTCCGGGTGCCGGGGCCCTGGGGAGACCTGTTGTCTCGGCCCTGTCTTGGCTTACCTCTGGCCGGCCCCTGGGTAGACCTGCTGTCCTGGCCGGCCTTAGCCTCCGGCCGCCTAGCCCCTGGGTAGACCTGTTGAAATGGCCGGCCTCATCCTCCAGGCGCCCGACCCCTGGGTAGACCTGGTTTCCTGGCCATCCTCGGCCTCCGGCCGCCCGGCCAATGGGTAGACCTGTTGTCTCGGCCTTGTCTTGGCTTACGTCTGCCTGGCCTGTGGGTAGACCTCCCTCCCTGGCCAGACTCGGCCTTCAGGCACTAGGATCTTGGGTAGACCTGTGGCCCTGGCCGGCCTCGGCCTCCAGGCACCGGGCCCCTGGGTACACCTGTTGTCCTGGCTGGCCTTGGCCTCTGGCCGCCCGGCCCATGGGTAGACCTGTTGTCTCGGCCCCGTCTTGGCTTACCTCTGCCCGGCTCGTGGGTCGACCTGCTGTCCTGGCCGGCCTTAGCCTCCAGCCGCCTGTCCCCTGAGTAGACCTGTTGCCCTGGACGGCCTTGGCCTTCAGGCACCAGGCCTGTGGGTAGACCTGTTGCCCTGGCTGGCCTTAGCCACCGGCCGATCGGCCCCTGGGTAGACCTGTTGCCCTGGCCGGCCTCGGCCGCCAGGCGCTGGGCCCGTGGGTAGACCTGTTTCCCTGGCCAGACTCAGGCTCCAGGCACCGGGACCGTGGGTACACATGTAGCCCTGGCTGGACTCGCGCTCTAGGCGCCGGGACCGTGGGAAGACCTGTTGTCCCTGGCCGGCCTCCGCCTCCAGGCGCCCGGCCCCTGGGAAGACCTGTTACCTTGGCCGGCCTCGGCCTTCGGCCGCCTGGCCCATGGGTAGACCTGTTTTCTCGGCCCTGTTTTGGCTTACCTCTGCCCGGCCCATGGGTAGATCTGTTGTCCTGGCCGGCCTTAGCCCCTGGCCGCCCGGCCCGTGGGTAGACCTGTTGTCCTGGCCAGCCTGAGCCCCCGGCCGCCAGGCCCGTGGGTAGACCTGTTGCCCTGGCCGGTCTCGGCCTCCAGGTGCTGGGGCCCAGGGTAGACCTGCTGTCCCCGGCGGGCCTCGGCCTCCAGGCGCAGGGACCGTGGGTAGACCTGTTGCCCATGCCAGCCTTAGCCTCTGGCCGACCGGCCTGTGGGTAGACCTGCTGTGCTGGCCGGCCTTAGCTTCCGGCCGCCTGGCCCACTGGGTAGACCTGTGTCCCTGGCAGACTGCGGCCTCCAGGTGCCGGGGCCCTGGGTAGACCTGTTTTCTCGGCCCTGTCTTCGCTTACTACCGCCTGGCTCGTGGGTCGACCTGTTGTCCTGGACGGCCTTAGCCTCCGGCTGCCCGGTTCCGTGGGTAGACCTGTTGCCCTGGCTGGCCTCGGCCTTCAGGCGCTGGGCCCGTGGGTAGACCTGTTGTCCTGGCCGGATTCGGCCTCCAGGCGCCTGGACCCTTCGTAGACCTGTTGTCCCCGGCCGGACTCGGCCTCCAGGCACCGGGGCTCTGGGTAGACCTGTTGTCCCTGGCCGGCCCCAGCCTCCAGGCACCCTGCCTGTGGGTAGCCCTGCTGTCCTGACCAGTCTCGGCCTCCGGCCGTCCGGCCCGTGTGTAGACCTGTTTTCTAGGCCTTGTCTTGGCTTTCCTCCGCCCGGCCCCAGGGTAGACCTGTCTCCCGGGCCAGCCTTAGCCTCCGGCCGACTGGCCCATGGGTAGACCTGTTGCACTGGCCGGTCTCGGCCTCCAGGCGCTGGGCCTGTGGGTAGAATAGTTGCCCTGGCCGACCTCGGCCGCCAGGCACCGGGCCCGTGGGTAGACAAGTTGCCCTGGCCGGCCTCGGCCTCCAGGCGCCGGGGCCCAGGGTAGACCTGCTGTCCCCGGCGGGCCTCGGCCTCCAGGCGCCGGGACCGTGGGTAGACCTGTTGCCCATGCCAGCCTTAGCCTCTGGCCGACCGGCCTGTGGGTAGACCTGCTGTGCTGGCCGGCCTTAGCTTCCGGCCGCCTGGCCCACTGGGTAGACCTGTGTCCCTGGCAGACTGCGGCCTCCAGGTGCCGGGGCCCTGGGTAGACCTGTTTTCTCGGCCCTGTCTTCGCTTACTTCCGCCTGGCTCGTGGGTCGACCTGTTGTCCTGGACGGCCTTAGCCTCCGGCTGCCCGGTTCCGTGGGTAGACCTGTTGCCCTGGCCAGCCTCGGCCTTCAGGCGCTGTGCCCCTGGGTAGACCTGTTGTCCTGGCCGGATTCGGCCTCCAGGCGCCTGGACCCTTCGTTGACCTGTTTTCCCCGGCAGGCCTCGGCCTCCAGGCGCCGGGACCGTGGGGAGACTTGTTGCCCATGCCGGCCTTAGACTCTGGCCGACCGGCCTGTGGGTAGACCTGCTGTGCTGGCCGGCCTTAGCTTCCGGCCGCCCGGCCCCTGGGGCTTAGGCCGGCCAGGACACCAGGTCTAGCCATGGGCTGGGCCGCCGGAGGCTAAGGCCAGCAAGGGCAACCTGTCTACCCAGAGACCGGGCGCCTGGAGGCCGAGTCCGGCCAGGGCCACAGGTCTACCCAGGGACCGGGCAACCGGAGGCTAGGGCCGGCCAGGACAACAGGTCTACCCACAAGCCAGGCAGGCGGAGGCCGAGGCCGGCCAGGCCAACAGGTCTACCATTAGGCCTGTCGGCCGCAGGCCGAGGCCGGCCAGGGCAGCAGGTCTACCCGCGGGCCAGTCGTAGGTAAGCCAAGACGGGGCCGAGACGACAGGTCTACCACCAAGCCGGGCAGGCGGAGGCCAAGGCCAGCCAGGGACAACAGGTCTACCCAGCGGCCCGGCGCCTGGCGGCCGAGGCCGACCAGGGCAACAGGTCTACCAACGGAGCTGGGCGGCCGGAGGACAAGGCCGACCAGGACAACAGGTCTACCCACGGGCCGGGTGGCCGGAGGCTAAGGCCGGCAAGGACAACATGTCTGACCACGGGCCGGTCATAGGTAAGCCAAGACGGGGCCGAGATGACAGGTCTACCCACAAGCCGGGCAGGCGGAGGCCGAGGCCGGACGGGGAGAACAGGTCTACCCTGGGCCCCGGCGCCTGGCAGCCGAGGCCAGACAGGGAGACAGGTCTACCAAGGGACCGGGCGGAGGTAAGCTAAGACGGGGCCCAGATAACAGGTCTACGCAGGACCTTTGCGTCTGGAGTCCGAGGCCATCCAGGGCAACAGGTCTATCCACGAACTGGGCGCCTGGAGGCTGAGGCCTTTCAGGAAAACAGGTCTACCCGGAGGCCGGGCGCCTGGAGGCTAAGACCGGCCAGGGCAAAAGGTCTACCCACGGGCCGGTTGGCCGGAGGCTAAGGCCGGCAAGGGCAACATGTCTACATGTCTAGGAGTTGCCCGATGGGGAGTTGACAAACTCACAGACACCTACAGAGCGCCCCCCGGGGCAATCACACTCTATATGGACTGGGCACGCCAGAAATGGGGCTGGGACCCCCAGACATCCCTCCCCATAAACCTGACCACCCCAGAAATAGGCTGGAACCCCCAGAGGCCTACCGATGGACTGGGCACTCCAGAAATGAGGCTGGGACTCCCACACACCCCTTCCCGATGAACCTAAATTCCCCAGAAATGGGGCTGGGACCACCAGAGACCCCTCCCCATGGGCTTAGGACCACCAGAAATAGGACATGGAGATCCAGAGACTACTCGCGATGGGCCTGGGATCCCCAGACTGGGGCTAGGAGCCCCGCACATGAGCCACGCCAACTTGCTGCCGTGCCCCACCCTCAGCGTCGAACTAAGCAATCAGCGCCTGGAACAATCAGCGCGGGAATGCCATTCAAATCGACCAATCATATCGCTCTCTCATTCTTGCTCAACTCCTTCATTGTGACATCACAAGTGGCCATGATGCTCAGCCCATCCCCACTATGATGTCGCTGCGCTCCCATTGGCTGTTGACAAGAGGGCGTGGCTTGCCCGGACTATAAAAGGCATGTGCCGGGGCACAGGGCTCAGTGCGGGCCCAGCGATGGGAGCGGTGGCGGAGCACCATGAGCGCCCGGGAGCCGCCATCGGCTGCGGAGGGTGGCCAGCGGCGGGGACTGCCCTAAGGTGAGGAGGGAGGACACCGACAGAACATGCCCCAGGGCAACGAGCACCGGGAGCGGTGGAGCATCGCTCCTGAGCGAGGAGGATGGTGCTGGGAGCATTCCTGGTTCGTGAGTAAACCTGTTGTCCCTGGTAGGCCTCGGCCTCCGGGTGCCGGGGCCCTGGGGAGACCTGTTGTCTCGGCCCTGTCTTGGCTTACCTCTGGCCGGCCCCTGGGTAGACCTGCTGTCCTGGCCGGCCTTAGCCTCCGGCCGCCTAGCCCCTGGGTAGACCTGTTGAAATGGCCGGCCTCATCCTCCAGGCGCCCGACCCCTGGGTAGACCTGGTTTCCTGGCCATCCTCGGCCTCCGGCCGCCCGGCCAATGGGTAGACCTGTTGTCTCGGCCTTGTCTTGGCTTACGTCTGCCTGGCCTGTGGGTAGACCTCCCTCCCTGGCCAGACTCGGCCTTCAGGCACTAGGATCTTGGGTAGACCTGTGGCCCTGGCCGGCCTCGGCCTCCAGGCACCGGGCCCCTGGGTACACCTGTTGTCCTGGCTGGCCTTGGCCTCTGGCCGCCCGGCCCATGGGTAGACCTGTTGTCTTGGCCCCGTCTTGGCTTACCTCTGCCCGGCTCGTGGGTCGACCTGCTGTCCTGGCCGGCCTTAGCCTCCGGCCGCCTGTCCCCTGAGTAGACCTGTTGCCCTGGACGGCCTTGGTTTTCAGGCGCCAGGCCTGTGGGTAGACCTGTTGCCCTGGCTGGCCTTAGCCACCGGCCGATCGGCCCCTGGGTAGACCTGTTGCCCTGGCCGGCCTCGGCCGCCAGGCGCTGGGCCCGTGGGTAGACCTGTTTCCCTGGCCAGACTCAGGCTCCAGGAACCGGGACCGTGGGTACACATGTAGCCCTGGCTGGACTCGCGCTCTAGGCGCCCGGACCGTGGGAAGACCTGTTGTCCCTGGCCGGCCTCCGCCTCCAGGCGCCCGGCCCCTGGGTAGACCTGTTACCTTGGCCGGCCTCGGCCTTCGGCCGCCTGGCCCATGGGTAGACCTGTTTTCTCGGCCCTGTTTTGGCTTACCTCTGCCCGGCCCATGGGTAGATCTGTTGTCCTGGCCGGCCTTAGCCCCTGGCCGCCCGGCCCGTGGGTAGACCTGTTGTCCTGGCCAGCCTGAGCCCCCGGCCGCCAGGCCCGTGGGTAGACCTGTTGCCCTGGCCGGTCTCGGCCTCCAGGTGCTGGGGCCCAGGGTAGACCTGCTGTCCCCGGCGGGCCTCGGCCTCCAGGCGCAGGGACCGTGGGTAGACCTGTTGCCCATGCCAGCCTTAGCCTCTGGCCGACCGGCCTGTGGGTAGACCTGCTGTGCTGGCCGGCCTTAGCTTCCGGCCGCCTGGCCCACTGGGTAGACCTGTGTCCCTGGCAGACTGCGGCCTCCAGGTGCCGGGGCCCTGGGTAGACCTGTTTTCTCGGCCCTGTCTTCGCTTACTACCGCCTGGCTCGTGGGTCGACCTGTTGTCCTGGACGGCCTTAGCCTCCGGCTGCCCGGTTCCGTGGGTAGACCTGTTGCCCTGGCTGGCCTCGGCCTTCAGGCGCTGGGCCCGTGGGTAGACCTGTTGTCCTGGCCGGATTCGGCCTCCAGGCGCCTGGACCCTTCGTAGACCTGTTGTCCCCGGCCGGACTCGGCCTCCAGGCACCGGGGCTCTGGGTAGACCTGTTGTCCCTGGCCGGCCCCAGCCTCCAGGCACCCTGCCTGTGGGTAGCCCTGCTGTCCTGACCAGTCTCGGCCTCCGGCCGTCCGGCCCGTGTGTAGACCTGTTTTCTAGGCCTTGTCTTGGCTTTCCTCCGCCCGGCCCCAGGGTAGACCTGTCTCCCGGGCCAGCCTTAGCCTCCGGCCGACTGGCCCATGGGTAGACCTGTTGCACTGGCCGGTCTCGGCCTCCAGGCGCTGGGCCTGTGGGTAGAATAGTTGCCCTGGCCGACCTCGGCCGCCAGGCACCGGGCCCGTGGGTAGACAAGTTGCCCTGGCCGGCCTCGGCCTCCAGGCGCCGGGGCCCAGGGTAGACCTGCTGTCCCCGGCGGGCCTCGGCCTCCAGGCGCCGGGACCGTGGGTAGACCTGTTGCCCATGCCAGCCTTAGCCTCTGGCCGACCGGCCTGTGGGTAGACCTGCTGTGCTGGCCGGCCTTAGCTTCCGGCCGCCTGGCCCACTGGGTAGACCTGTGTCCCTGGCAGACTGCGGCCTCCAGGTGCCGGGGCCCTGGGTAGACCTGTTTTCTCGGCCCTGTCTTCGCTTACTTCCGCCTGGCTCGTGGGTCGACCTGTTGTCCTGGACGGCCTTAGCCTCCGGCTGCCCGGTTCCGTGGGTAGACCTGTTGCCCTGGCCAGCCTCGGCCTTCAGGCGCTGTGCCCCTGGGTAGACCTGTTGTCCTGGCCGGATTCGGCCTCCAGGCGCCTGGACCCTTCGTTGACCTGTTTTCCCCGGCAGGCCTCGGCCTCCAGGCGCCGGGACCGTGGGGAGACTTGTTGCCCATGCCGGCCTTAGACTCTGGCCGACCGGCCTGTGGGTAGACCTGCTGTGCTGGCCGGCCTTAGCTTCCGGCCGCCCGGCCCCTGGGGCTTAGGCCGGCCAGGACACCAGGTCTAGCCATGGGCTGGGCCGCCGGAGGCTAAGGCCAGCAAGGGCAACCTGTCTACCCAGAGACCGGGCGCCTGGAGGCCGAGTCCGGCCAGGGCCACAGGTCTACCCAGGGACCGGGCAACCGGAGGCTAGGGCCGGCCAGGACAACAGGTCTACCCACAAGCCAGGCAGGCGGAGGCCGAGGCCGGCCAGGCCAACAGGTCTACCATTAGGCCTGTCGGCCGCAGGCCGAGGCCGGCCAGGGCAGCAGGTCTACCCGCGGGCCAGTCGTAGGTAAGCCAAGACGGGGCCGAGACGACAGGTCTACCACCAAGCCGGGCAGGCGGAGGCCAAGGCCAGCCAGGGACAACAGGTCTACCCAGCGGCCCGGCGCCTGGCGGCCGAGGCCGACCAGGGCAACAGGTCTACCAACGGAGCTGGGCGGCCGGAGGACAAGGCCGACCAGGACAACAGGTCTACCCACGGGCCGGGTGGCCGGAGGCTAAGGCCGGCAAGGACAACATGTCTGACCACGGGCCGGTCATAGGTAAGCCAAGACGGGGCCGAGATGACAGGTCTACCCACAAGCCGGGCAGGCGGAGGCCGAGGCCGGACGGGGAGAACAGGTCTACCCTGGGCCCCGGCGCCTGGCAGCCGAGGCCAGACAGGGAGACAGGTCTACCAAGGGACCGGGCGGAGGTAAGCTAAGACGGGGCCCAGATAACAGGTCTACGCAGGACCTTTGCGTCTGGAGTCCGAGGCCATCCAGGGCAACAGGTCTATCCACGAACTGGGCGCCTGGAGGCTGAGGCCTTTCAGGAAAACAGGTCTACCCGGAGGCCGGGCGCCTGGAGGCTAAGACCGGCCAGGGCAAAAGGTCTACCCACGGGCCGGTTGGCCGGAGGCTAAGGCCGGCAAGGGCAACATGTCTACATGTCTAGGAGTTGCCCGATGGGGAGTTGACAAACTCACAGACACCTACAGAGCGCCCCCCGGGGCAATCACACTCTATATGGACTGGGCACGCCAGAAATGGGGCTGGGACCCCCAGACATCCCTCCCCATAAACCTGACCACCCCAGAAATAGGCTGGAACCCCCAGAGGCCTACCGATGGACTGGGCACTCCAGAAATGAGGCTGGGACTCCCACACACCCCTTCCCGATGAACCTAAATTCCCAGAAATGGGGCTGGGACCACCAGAGACCCCTCCCATGGGCTTAGGACCACCAGAAATAGGACATGGAGATCCAGAGACTACTCGCGATGGGCCTGGGATCCCCAGACTGGGCTAGGAGCCCCGCACATGAGCCACGCCAACTTGCTGCCGTGCCCCACCCTCAGCGTCGAACTAAGCAATCAGCGCCTGGAACAATCAGCGCGGGAATGCCATTCAAATCGACCAATCATATCGCTCTCTCATTCTTGCTCAACTCCTTCATTGTGACATCACAAGTGGCCATGATGCTCAGCCCATCCCCACTATGATGTCGCTGCGCTCCCATTGGCTGTTGACAAGAGGGCGTGGCTTGCCCGGACTATAAAAGGCATGTGCCGGGGCACAGGGCTCAGTGCGGGCCCAGCGATGGGAGCGGTGGCGGAGCACCATGAGCGCCCGGGAGCCGCCATCGGCTGCGGAGGGTGGCCAGCGGCGGGGACTGCCCTAAGGTGAGGAGGGAGGACACCGACAGAACATGCCCCAGGGCAACGAGCACCGGGAGCGGTGGAGCATCGCTCCTGAGCGAGGAGGATGGTGCTGGGAGCATTCCTGGTTCGTGAGTAAACCTGTTGTCCCTGGTAGGCCTCGGCCTCCGGGTGCCGGGGCCCTGGGGAGACCTGTTGTCTCGGCCCTGTCTTGGCTTACCTCTGGCCGGCCCCTGGGTAGACCTGCTGTCCTGGCCGGCCTTAGCCTCCGGCCGCCTAGCCCCTGGGTAGACCTGTTGAAATGGCCGGCCTCATCCTCCAGGCGCCCGACCCCTGGGTAGACCTGGTTTCCTGGCCATCCTCGGCCTCCGGCCGCCCGGCCAATGGGTAGACCTGTTGTCTCGGCCTTGTCTTGGCTTACGTCTGCCTGGCCTGTGGGTAGACCTCCCTCCCTGGCCAGACTCGGCCTTCAGGCACTAGGATCTTGGGTAGACCTGTGGCCCTGGCCGGCCTCGGCCTCCAGGCACCGGGCCCCTGGGTACACCTGTTGTCCTGGCTGGCCTTGGCCTCTGGCCGCCCGGCCCATGGGTAGACCTGTTGTCTTGGCCCCGTCTTGGCTTACCTCTGCCCGGCTCGTGGGTCGACCTGCTGTCCTGGCCGGCCTTAGCCTCCGGCCGCCTGTCCCCTGAGTAGACCTGTTGCCCTGGACGGCCTTGGTTTTCAGGCGCCAGGCCTGTGGGTAGACCTGTTGCCCTGGCTGGCCTTAGCCACCGGCCGATCGGCCCCTGGGTAGACCTGTTGCCCTGGCCGGCCTCGGCCGCCAGGCGCTGGGCCCGTGGGTAGACCTGTTTCCCTGGCCAGACTCAGGCTCCAGGAACCGGGACCGTGGGTACACATGTAGCCCTGGCTGGACTCGCGCTCTAGGCGCCCGGACCGTGGGAAGACCTGTTGTCCCTGGCCGGCCTCCGCCTCCAGGCGCCCGGCCCCTGGGTAGACCTGTTACCTTGGCCGGCCTCGGCCTTCGGCCGCCTGGCCCATGGGTAGACCTGTTTTCTCGGCCCTGTTTTGGCTTACCTCTGCCCGGCCCATGGGTAGATCTGTTGTCCTGGCCGGCCTTAGCCCCTGGCCGCCCGGCCCGTGGGTAGACCTGTTGTCCTGGCCAGCCTGAGCCCCCGGCCGCCAGGCCCGTGGGTAGACCTGTTGCACTGGCCAGCCTTAGCCTCCAGGCGCCGGGGCCCTGGGTAGACCTGTTGTCCCTGGCCGGCCTCAGCCTCCAGGCAGGGGGCACCAGGGTAGACCTGTTGTCCTGACTGGCCTCATCCTCTGGCCGCCCGGCCCGTGGGTAGACCTATTGTCTCGGCCCCGTCTTGGCTTACCTCCGCCCGGCTCCGTGGGTAGACCTGTTGTCCTGGCTGGCCTTAGCCTCCGGCCGCCCGGCCCCTGGGTAGACCTGTGTCCCTGGATGCTGTGGTCTCCAGGTGCCGTGTCCCTGGGTAGACCTGTTGTTTCGGCCTTGTCTTGGCTTACCTCCGCCCTGCCGGTGGGTAGACCTGTTGTCCTGGCTGGCCTTAGCCTCCAGCCGCCAGGCCCTGTGGGTAGACCTGTTGTCTCAGCCCCGTCTTGGCTTACCTCTGCTCGGCCCTTGGGTAGACCTGTTGCCATGGCCGTCCTTAGCCTCCGGCCAACCGGCCTCATGGGTAAACCTGTTGTCCTGGCCGGCCTTAGCCTCTGGCCGCCTAACCCCTTTGTAGACCTGTTGTCTCGGACCTGTCTTGGCTTACCTCCGCCCGGCTTGTGGGTAGACCTGGTGTCCTGGCCGGCCTTAGCCCCCGGCCGCCCAGCCCGTGGGTAGACCTGTTGTCCTGGCCGGCCTTAGCCTCCGGCCGACCGGTCGCTGGGTAGACCGTTTGCCATTTCCGCACTCTGCCTTCAGGCACCGGGCCTGTGTGTAGAGCTGTTGTCCTCGGCCGGACTCGGGCTCCAGGTGCCAGGACTGTGAGTAGACCTGTTGTCCCCAGGCGGCCTTGGTCTCCGGCCGCCCGGCCCGTAGGTAGACCTGTTTTCTCGGCCCCGTCTTCGCTTACCTCCACCCGGCCCGTGGGTAGACCTTTTGTCCTGGCCGGCCTTGGCCTCCGGCCGCCTGGTCCGTGGGTAGACCTGTTGTCTCGGACCTGTCTTGGCTTTCCTCCGCCCGGCCCCTGGGTAGACCTGTCTCCTTGGCCGGCCTGAGCCTCCGGCCCAACGGCCCATTGGTAGACCTGTTGCCCTGGCCGGTCTCGGCCTCCAGGTGCTGGGGCCCAGGGTAGACCTGCAGCCCCCGGCGGGCCTCGGCCTCCAGGCGCAGGGACCGTGGGGAGACCTGTTTCCCATGCCAGCCTTAGCCTCTGGCCGGCCAGCCCGTGGGTAGACCTGCTGAGCTGGCCGGCCCTTAGCCTCTGGCCGCCAGGCCCCTGGGTAGACCTGTTGCACTGGCCAGCTTCGGCCGCTAGGCGCCGGGCCGCTGGGTAGACCTGTTGTCCCTGGCTGGCCTCGGCCTCCGCCTGCCCGGCCCGTGTGTAGACCTGTCGTCTCGGGCCCGTCTTGGCTTACCTACGCCGGCCCGTGGGTAGACCTGTTGCCCTGGCCGGCCTAGGCCTCCGGCAACCCGGCCCGTTGGTAGACCTGCTGCCCTGGCTGGCCTCGGCCTTCAGGCGCTGGGCCCGTGGGTAGACCTGTTTCCCTGGCCAGACTCAGGCTCCAGGCACCGGGACCGTGGGTACACATGTAGCCCTGGCTGGACTCGCGCTCTAGGCGCCCGGACCGTGGGAAGACCTGTTGTCCCTGGCCGGCCTCCGCCTCCAGGCGCCCGGCCCCTGGGTAGACCTGTTACCTTGGCCGGCCTCGGCCTTCGGCCGCCTGGCCCATGGGTAGACCTGTTTTCTCGGCCCTGTTTTGGCTTACCTCTGCCCGGCCCATGGGTAGATCTGTTGTCCTGGCCGGCCTTAGCCCCTGGCCGCCCGGCCCGTGGGTAGACCTGTTGTCCTGGCCAGCCTGAGCCCCCGGCCGCCAGGCCCGTGGGTAGACCTGTTGCCCTGGCCGGTCTCGGCCTCCAGGTGCTGGGGCCCAGGGTAGACCTGTTTCCCTGGCCGGACTCAGGCTCCAGGCACCGGGACCGTGGGTACACATGTAGCCCTGGCTGGACTCACGCTCTAGGCGCCGGGACCGTGGGAAGACCTGTTGTCCCTGGCCGGCCTCCGCCTCCAGGCGCCCGGCCCCTGGGAAGACCTGTTACCTTGGCCGGCCTCGGCCTTCGGCCGCCTGGCCCATGGGTAGACCTGTTTTCTCGGCCCTGTTTTGGCTTACCTCTGCCCGGCCCATGGGTAGATCTGTTGTCCTGGCCGGCCTTAGCCCCTGGCCGCCCGGCCCGTGGGTAGACCTGTTGTCCTGGCCAGCCTGAGCCCCCGGCCGCCAGGCCCATGGGTAGACCTGTTGCACTGGCCAGCCTTAGCCTCCAGGCGCCGGGGCCCTGGGTAGACCTGTTGTCCCTGGCCGGCCTCAGCCTCCAGGCAGGGGGCACCAGGGTAGACCTGTTGTCCTGACTGGCCTCATCCTCTGGCCGCCCGGCCCGTGGGTAGACCTATTGTCTCGGCCCCGTCTTGGCTTACCTCCGCCCGGCTCCGTGGGTAGACCTGTTGTCCTGGCTGGCCTTAGGCTCCGGCCGCCCGGCCCCTGGGTAGACCTGTGTCCCTGGATGCTGTGGTCTCCAGGTGCCGTGTCCCTGGGTAGACCTGTTTTTTCGGCCTTGTCTTGGCTTACCTCCGCCCTGCCTGTGGGTAGACCTGTTGTCCTGGCTGGCCTTAGCCTCCAGCCGCCAGGCCCTGTGGGTAGACCTGTTGTCTCAGCCCCGTCTTGGCTTACCTCTGCTCGGCCCTTGGGTAGACCTGTTGCCATGGCCGTCCTTAGCCTCTGGCCAACCGGCCTCATGGGTAAACCTGTTGTCCTGGCCGGCCTTAGCCTCTGGCCGCCTAACCCCTTTGTAGACCTGTTGTCTCGGACCTGTCTTGGCTTACCTCCGCCCCGCTTGTGGGTAGACCTGGTGTCCTGGCCGGCCTTAGCCCCCGGCCGCCCAGCCCGTGGGTAGACCTGTTGTCCTGGCCGGCCTTAGCCTCCGGCCGACCGGTCCCTGGGTAGACCGTTTGCCATTTCCGCACTCTGCCTTCAGGCACCGGGCCTGTGTGTAGAGCTGTTGTCCTCGGCCGGACTCGGGCTCCAGGTGCCGGGACTGTGAGTAGACCTGTTGTCCCCAGGCGGCCTTGGTCTCCGGCCGCCCGGCCCGTAGGTAGACCTGTTTTCCTCGGCCCCCGTCTTCGCTTACCTCCACCCGGCCCGTGGGTAGACCTTTTGTCCTGGCCGGCCTTGGCCTCCGGCCGCCTGGTCCGTGGGTAGACCTGTTGTCTCGGACCTGTCTTGGCTTTCCTCCGCCCGGCCCCTGGGTAGACCTGTCTCCTTGGCCGGCCTGAGCCTCCGGCCCAACGGCCCATTGGTAGACCTGTTGCCCTGGCCGGTCTCGGCCTCCAGGTGCTGGGGCCCAGGGTAGACCTGCAGCCCCCGGCGGGCCTCGGCCTCCAGGCGCAGGGACCGTGGGGAGACCTGTTGCCCATGCCAGCCTTAGCCTCTGGCCGGCCAGCCCGTGGGTAGACCTGCTGTGCCAGCCGGCCTTAGCCTCCGGCCGCCAGGCCCCTGGGTAGACCTGTTGCACTGGCCAGCTTCGGCCGCTAGGCGCCGGGCCGCTGGGTAGACCTGTTGTCCCTGGCTGGCCTCGGCCTCCGCCTGCCCGGCCCGTGTGTAGACCTGTCGTCTCGGGCCCGTCTTGGCTTACCTACGCCCGGCCCGTGGGTAGACCTGTTGCCCTGGCCGGCCTAGGCCTCCGGCAACCCGGCCTGTTGGTAGACCTGCTGCCCTGGCTGGCCTCGGCCTTCAGGCGCTGGGCCCGTGGGTAGACCTGTTGTCCTGGCCGGATTCGGCCTCCAGGCGCCTGGACCCTTCGTAGACCTGTTGTCCCCGGCCGGACTCGGCCTCCAGGCACCGGGGCTCTGGGTAGACCTGTTGTCCCCTGGCCGGCCTCAGCCTCCCGGCACCCTGCCTGTGGGTAGCCCTGTTGTCCTGACCGGTCTCGGCCTCCGGCCGTCCGGCCCGTGTGTAGACCTGTTTTCTAGGCCTTGTCTTGGCTTTCCTCCGCCCGGCCCCAGGGTAGACCTGTCTCCTGGGCCAGCCTTAGCCTCCGGCCGACTGGCCCATGGGTAGACCTGTTGCACTGGCCGGTCTCGGCCTCCAGGCGCTGGGCCTGTGGGTAGAATAGTTGCCCTGGCCGACCTCGGCCGCCAGGCACCGGGCCCGTGGGTAGACAAGTTGCCCTGGCCGGCCTCGGCCTCCAGGCGCCGGGGCCCAGGGTAGACCTGCTGTCCCCGGCGGGCCTCGGCCTCCAGGCGCCGGGACCGTGGGGAGACCTGTTGCCCATGCCAGCCTTAGCCTCTGGCCGACCGGCCTGTGGGTAGACCTGCTGTGCTGGCCGGCCTTAGCTTCCGGCCGCCTGGCCCACTGGGTAGACCTGTGTCCCTAGCAGACTGCGGCCTCCAGGTGCCGGGGCCCTGTGTAGACCTGTTTTCTCGGCCCTGTCTTCGCTTACTTCCGCCTGGCTCGTGGGTCGACCTGTTGTCCTGGACGGCCTTAGCCTCCGGCTGCCCGGTTCCGTGGGTAGACCTGTTGCCCTGGCCAGCCTCGGCCTTCAGGCGCTGTGCCCCTGGGTAGACCTGTTGTCCTGGCCGGATTCGGCCTCCAGGCGCCTGGACCCTTCGTTGACCTGTTGTCCCCCGGCGGGCCTCGGCCTCCAGGCGCCGGGACCGTGGGGAGACTTGTTGCCCATGCCGGCCTTAGACTCTGGCCGACCGGCCTGTGGGTAGACCTGCTGTGCTGGCCGGCCTTAGCTTCCGGCCGCCCGGCCCCTGGGGCTTAGGCCGGCCAGGACACCAGGTCTACCCATGGGCTGGGCCGCCGGAGGCTAAGGCCAGCAAGGGCAACCTGTCTACCCAGAGACCGGGCGCCTGGAGGCCGAGTCCGGCCAGGGCCACAGGTCTACCCAGGGACCGGGCAACCGGAGGCTAGGGCCGGCCAGGACAACAGGTCTACCCACAAGCCAGGCAGGCCGAGGCCGAGGCCGAGGCCGGCCAGGCCAACAGGTCTACCATTGGGCCTGTCGGCCGCAGGCCGAGGCCGGCCAGGGCAGCAGGTCTACCTGCGGGCCAGTCGTAGGTAAGCCAAGACGGGGCCGAGACGACAGGTCTACCACCAAGCCGGGCAGGCGGAGGCCAAGGCCAGCCAGGGACAACAGGTCTACCCAGCGGCCCGGCGCCTGGCGGCCGAGGCCGACCAGGGCAACAGGTCTACCAACGGAGCTGGGCGGCCGGAGGACAAGGCCGACCAGGACAACAGGTCTACCCACGGGCCGGGTGGCCGGAGGCTAAGGCCGGCAAGGACAACATGTCTGACCACGGGCCGGTCATAGGTAAGCCAAGACGGGGCCGAGATGACAGGTCTACCCACAAGCCGGGCAGGCGGAGGCCGAGGCCGGACGGGGACAACAGGTCTACCCTGGGCCCCGGCGCCTGGCAGCCGAGGCCAGACAGGGAGACAGGTCTACCAAGGGACCGGGCGGAGGTAAGCTAAGACGGGGCCCAGATAACAGGTCTACGCAGGACCTTTGCGTCTGGAGTCCGAGGCCATCCAGGGCAACAGGTCTATCCACGAACTGGGCGCCTGGAGGCTGAGGCCTTTCAGGAAAACAGGTCTACCCGGAGGCCGGGCGCCTGGAGGCTAAGACCGGCCAGGGCAAAAGGTCTACCCACGGGCCGGGTGGCCGGAGGCTAAGGCCGGCAAGGGCAACATGTCTACATGTCTAGGAGTTGCCCGATGGGGAGTTGACAAACTCACAGACACCTACAGAGCGCCCCCCAGGGCAATCACACTCTATATGGACTGGGCACGCCAGAAATGGGGCTGGGACCCCCAGACATCCCTCCCCATAAACCTGACCACCCCAGAATAAGGCTGGAACCCCCAGAGGCCTACCGATGGACTGGGCACTCCAGAAATGAGGCTGGGACTCCCACACACCCCTTCCCGATGAACCTAAATTCCCCAGAAATGGGGCTGGGACCACCAGAGACCCCTCCCCATGGGCTTAGGACCACCAGAAATAGGACATGGAGATCCAGAGACCACTCGCGATGGGCCTGGGATCCCCAGACTGGGGCTAGGAGCCCCGCACATGAGCCACGCCAACTTGCTTCCGTGCCCCACCCTCAGCGTCGAACTAAGCAATCAGCGCCTGGAGAACAATCAGCGCGGGAATGCCATTCAAATCGACCAATCATATCGCTCTCTCATTCTTGCTCAACTCCTTCATTGTGACATCACAAGCGGCCATGATGCTCAGCCCATCCCCACTATGATGTCGCTGCGCTCCCATTGGCTGTTGACCAGAGGGCGTGGCTTGCCCGGACTATAAAAGGCATGTGCCGGGGCACAGGGCTCAGTGCGGGCCCAGCGATGGGAGCGGTGGCGGAGCACCATGAGCGCCCGGGAGCCGCCATCGGCTGCGGAGGGTGGCCAGCGGCGGGGACTGCCCTAAGGTGAGGAGGGAGGACACCGACAGAAACATGCCCCAGGGCAACGAGCACCCGGGAGCGGTGGAGCATCGCTCCTGAGCGAGGAGGATGGTGCTGGGAGCATTCCTGGTTCGTGAGTAAACCTGTTGTCCCTGGTAGGCCTCGGCCTCCGGGTGCCGGGGCCCTGGGGAGACCTGTTGTCTCGGCCCTGTCTTGGCTTACCTCTGGCCGGCCCCTGGGTAGACCTGCTGTCCTGGCCGGCCTTAGCCTCCGGCCGCCTAGCCCCTGGGTAGACCTGTTGAAATGGCCGGCCTCATCCTCCAGGCGCCCGACCCCTGGGTAGACCTGGTTTCCTGGCCATCCTCAGCCTCCGGCCGCCCGGCCAATGGGTAGACCTGTTGTCTCGGCCTTGTCTTGGCTTACGTCTGCCTGGCCTGTGGGTAGACCTCTCTCCCTGGCCAGACTCGGCCTTCAGGCACTAGGATCTTGGGTAGACCTGTGGCCCTGGCCGGCCTCGGCCTCCAGGCACCGGGCCCCTGGGTACACCTGTTGTCCTGGCTGGCCTTGGCCTCTGGCCGCCCGGCCCATGGGTAGACCTGTTGTCTTGGCCCCGTCTTGGCTTACCTCTGCCCGGCTCGTGGGTCGACCTGCTGTCCTGGCCGGCCTTAGCCTCCGGCCGCCTGTCCCCTGAGTAGACCTGTTGCCCTGGCCGGCCTCGGCCGCCAGGCGCTGGGCCCGTGGGTAGACCTGTTGCCCTGGCTGGCCTTAGCCTCCGGCCGACCGGCCCCTGGGTAGACCTGTTACCTTGGCCGGCCTCGGCCTTCGGCCGCCTGGCCCATGGGTAGACCTGTTTTCTCGGCCCTGTTTTGGCTTACCTCTGCCGGCCCATGGGTAGATCTGTTGTCCTGGCAGGCCTTAGCCCCTGGCCGCCCGGCCCGTGGGTAGACCTGTTGTCCTGGCCAGCCTGAGCCCCCGGCCGCCAGGCCCCGTGGGTAGACCTGTTGCACTGGCCGGCCTTAGCCTCCAGGCGCCGGGGCCCTGGGTAGACCTGTTGTCCCTGGCCGGCCTCAGCCTCCAGGCAGGGGGCACCAGGGTAGACCTGTTGTCCTGACTGACCTCATCCTCTGGCCGCCCAGCCCGTGGGTAGACCTATTGTCTCGGCCCCGTCTTGGCTTACGTCCGCCTGGCTCCGTGGGTAGACCTGTTGTCCTGGCTGGCCTTAGCCTCCGGCCGCCCGGCCCCTGGGTAGACCTGTGTCCCTGGATGCTGTGGTCTCCAGGTGCCGTGTCCCTGGGTAGACCTGTTGTTTCGGCCTTGTCTTGGCTTACCTCCGCCCTGCCTGTGGGTAGACCTGTTGTCCTGGCAGGCCTTAGCCTCCAGCCGCCAGGCCCTGTGGGTCGACCTGTGGTCTTGGCCCCGTCTTCGCTTACCTCTTCTCGGCCCTTGGGTAGACCTGTTGCCATGGCCGTCCTTAGCCTCCGGCCGACCGGCCTCATGGGTAAACCTGTTGTCCTGAACGGCCTTAGCCTCTGGCTGCCTAACCCCGTTGTAGACCTGTTGTCTCGGACCTGTCTTGGCTTACCTCCGCCCGGCTTGTGGGTAGACCTGTTGTCCCTGGCCCCGCCGCAGCCTCCAGGCACCCTGCCTGTGGGTAGCCCTGTTGTCCTGACCGGTCTCGGCCTCCGGCCGTCCGGCCCGTGTGTAGACCTGTTTTCTAGGCTTTGTCTTGGCTTTCCTCCGCCCGGCCCCAGGGTAGACCTGTCTCCTGGGCCAGCCTTAGCCTCCGGCCGACTGGCCCATGGGTAGACCTGTTGCACTGGCCGGTCTCGGCCTCCAGGCGCTGGGCCTGTGGGTAGACAAGTTGCCCTGGCCGGCCTCGGCCTCTAGGCGCCTGGACCCTTCGTTGACCTGTTGTCCCCGGCGGGCCTCGGCCTCCAGGCGCCGGGACCGTGGGGAGACTTGTTGCCCATGCCGGCCTTAGACTCTGGCCGACCGGCCTGTGGGTAGACCTGCTGTGCTGGCCGGCCTTAGCTTCCGGCCGCCCGGCCCCTGGGGCTTAGGCCGGCCAGGACACCAGGTCTACCCATGGGCTGGGCCGCCGGAGGCTAAGGCCAGCAAGGGCAACCTGTCTACCCAGAGACCGGGCGCCTGGAGGCCGAGTCCGGCCAGGGCCACAGGTCTACCCAGGGACCGGGCAACCGGAGGCTAGGGCCGGCCAGGACAACAGGTCTACCCACAAGCCAGGCAGGCAGAGGCCGAGGCCGGCCAGGCCAACAGGTCTACCATTGGGCCTGTCGGCCGCAGGCCGAGGCCGGCCAGGGCAGCAGGTCTACCTGCGGGCCAGTCGTAGGTAAGCCAAGACGGGGCCGAGACGACAGGTCTACCACCAAGCCGGGCAGGCGGAGGCCAAGGCCAGCCAGGGACAACAGGTCTACCCAGCGGCCCGGCGCCTGGCGGCCGAGGCCGACCAGGGCAACAGGTCTACCAACGGAGCTGGGCGGCCGGAGGACAAGGCCGACCAGGACAACAGGTCTACCCACGGGCCGGGTGGCCGGAGGCTAAGGCCGGCAAGGACAACATGTCTGACCACGGGCCGGTCATAGGTAAGCCAAGACGGGGCCGAGATGACAGGTCTACCCACAAGCCGGGCAGGCGGAGGCCGAGGCCGGACGGGGACAACAGGTCTACCCTGGGCCCCGGCGCCTGGCAGCCGAGGCCAGACAGGGAGACAGGTCTACCAAGGACCGGGCGGAGGTAAGCTAAGACGGGGCCCAGATAACAGGTCTACGCAGGACCTTTGCGTCTGGAGTCCGAGGCCATCCAGGGCAACAGGTCTATCCACGAACTGGGCGCCTGGAGGCTGAGGCCTTTCAGGAAAACAGGTCTACCCGGAGGCCGGGCGCCTGGAGGCTAAGACTGGCCAGGGCAAAAGGTCTACCCACGGGCCGGGTGGCCGGAGGCTAAGGCCGGCAAGGGCAACATGTCTACATGTCTAGGAGTTGCCCGATGGGGAGTTGACAAACTCACAGACACCTACAGAGCGCCCCCCGGGGCAATCACACTCTATATGGACTGGGCACGCCAGAAATGGGGCTGGGACCCCCAGACATCCCTCCCCATAAACCTGACCACCCCAGAAATAGGCTGGAACCCCCAGAGGCCTACCGATGGACTGGGCACTCCAGAAATGAGGCTGGGACTCCCACACACCCCTTCCCGATGAACCTAAATTCCCCAGAAATGGGGCTGGGACCACCAGAGACCCCTCCCCATGGGCTTAGGACCACCAGAAATAGGACATGGAGATCCAGAGACCACTCGCGATGGGCCTGGGATCCCCAGACTGGGGCTAGGAGCCCCGCACATGAGCCACGCCAACTTGCTTCCGTGCCCCCACCCTCAGCGTCGAACTAAGCAATCAGCGCCTGGAACAATCAGCGCGGGAATGCCATTCAAATCGACCAATCATATCGCTCTCTCATTCTTGCTCAACTCCTTCATTGTGACATCACAAGTGGCCATGATGCTCAGCCCATCCCCACTATGATGTCGCTGCGCTCCCATTGGCTGTTGACCAGAGGGCGTGGCTTGCCTGGACTATAAAAGGCATGTGCCGGGGCACAGGGCTCAGTGCGGGCCCAGCGATGGGAGCGGTGGCGGAGCACCATGAGCGCCCGGGAGCCGCCATCGGCTGCGGAGGGTGGCCAGCGGCGGGGACTGCCCTAAGGTGAGGAGGGAGGACACCGACAGAACATGCCCCAGGGCAACGAGCACCGGGAGCGGTGGAGCATCGCTCCTGAGCGAGGAGGATGGTGCTGGGAGCATTCCTGGTTCGTGAGTAAACCTGTTGTCCCTGGTAGGCCTCGGCCTCCGGGTGCCGGGGCCCTGGGGAGACCTGTTGTCTCGGCCCTGTCTTGGCTTACCTCTGGCCGGCCCCTGGGTAGACCTGCTGTCCTGGCCGGCCTTAGCCTCCGGCCGCCTAGCCCCTGGGTAGACCTGTTGAAATGGCCAGCCTCATCCTCCAGGCGCCCGACCCCTGGGTAGACCTGGTTTCCTGGCCATCCTCAGCCTCCGGCCGCCCGGCCAATGGGTAGACCTGTTGTCTCGGCCTTGTCTTGGCTTACGTCTGCCTGGCCTGTGGGTAGACCTCTCTCCCTGGCCAGACTCGGCCTTCAGGCACTAGGATCTTGGGTAGACCTGTGGCCCTGGCCGGCCTCGGCCTCCAGGCACCGGGCCCCTGGGTACACCTGTTGTCCTGGCTGGCCTTGGCCTCTGGCCGCCCGGCCCATGGGTAGACCTGTTGTCTTGGCCCCGTCTTGGCTTACCTCTGCCCAGCTCGTGGGTCGACCTGCTGTCCTGGCCGGCCTTAGCCTCCGGCCGCCTGTCCCCTGAGTAGACCTGTTGCCCTGGACGGCCTTGGCCTTCAGGCGCCAGGCCTGTGGGTAGACCTGTTGCCCTGGCTGGCCTTAGCCTCCGGCCGACCGGCCCCTGGGTAGACCTGTTGCCCTGGCCGGCCTCGGCCGCCAGGCGCTGGGCCCGTGGGTAGGCCTGTTGTCCCTGGCCGGCCTCCGCCTCCAGGCGCCCGGCCCCTGGGTAGACCTGTTACCTTGGCCGGCCTCGGCCTTCGGCCGCCTGGCCCATGGGTAGACCTGTTTTCCTCGGCCCTGTTTTGGCTTACCTCTGCCCCGCCCATGGGTAGATCTGTTGTCCTGGCAGGCCTTAGCCCCTGGCCGCCCGGCCCGTGGGTAGACCTGTTGTCCTGGCCAGCCTGAGCCCCCGGCCGCCAGGCCCGTGGGTAGACCTGTTGCACTGGCCGGCCTTAGCCTCCAGGCGCCGGGGCCCTGGGTAGACCTGTTGTCCCTGGCCGGCCTCAGCCTCCAGGCAGGGGGCACCAGGGTAGACCTGTTGTCCTGACTGACCTCATCCTCTGGCCGCCCAGCCCGTGGGTAGACCTATTGTCTCGGCCCCGTCTTGGCTTACGTCCGCCTGGCTCCGTGGGTAGACCTGTTGTCCTGGCTGGCCTTAGCCTCCGGCCGCCCGGCCCCTGGGTAGACCTGTGTCCCTGGATGCTGTGGTCTCCAGGTGCCGTGTCCCTGGGTAGACCTGTTGTTTCGGCCTTGTCTTGGCTTACCTCCGCCCTGCCTGTGGGTAGACCTGTTGTCCTGGCTGGCCTTAGCCTCCAGCCGCCAGGCCCTGTGGGTCGACCTGTTGTCTTGGCCCCGTCTTCGCTTACCTCTGCTCGGCCCTTGGGTAGACCTGTTGCCATGGCCGTCCTTAGCCTCCGGCCGACCGGCCTCATGGGTAAACCTGTTGTCCTGGCCGGCCTCAGCCTCTGGCCGCCTAACCCCGTTGTAGACCTGTTGTCTCGGACCTGTCTTGGCTTTCCTCCGCCCGGCCCCTGGGTAGACCTGTCTCCTTGGCCGGCCTGAGCCTCCGGCCCAACGGCCCATTGGTAGACCTGTTGCCCTGGCCGGTCTCGGCCTCCAGGTGCTGGGGCCCAGGGTAGACCTGCTGTCCCCTGCAGGCCTCGGCCTCCAGGCGCAGGGACCGTGGGGAGACCTGTTGCCCATGCCAGCCTTAGCCTCTGGTCGGCCAGCCCGTGGGTAGACCTGCTGTGCCAGCCGGCCTTAGCCTCTGGCCGCCAGGCCCCTGGGTAGACCTGTTGCACTGGCCAGCTTCGGCCGCTAGGCGCCGGGCCGCTGGGTAGACCTGTTGTCCCTGGCTGGCCTCGGCCTCCGCCTGCCCGGCCCGTGTGTAGACCTGTCGTCTCGGGCCCGTCTTGGCTTACCTACGCCCGGCCCGTGGGTAGACCTGTTGCCCTGGCCGGCCTAGGCCTCCGGCAACCCGGCCCGTTGGTAGACCTGCTGCCCTGGCTGGCCTCGGCCTTCAGGCGCTGGGCCCGTGGGTAGACCTGTTGTCCTGGCCGGATTCGGCCTCCAGGCGCCTGGACCCTTCGTAGACCTGTTGTCCCCGGCCGGACTCGGCCTCCAGGCACCGGGGCTCTGGGTAGACCTGTTGTCCCTGGCCGGCCCCAGCCTCCAGGCACCCTGCCTGTGGGTAGCCCTGTTGTCCTGACCGGTCTCGGCCTCCGGCCGACTGGCCCATGGGTAGACCTATTGCACTGGCCGGTCTCGGCCTCCAGGCACTGGGCCTGTGGGTAGAATAGTTGCCCTGGCCGACCTCGGCCGCCAGGCACCGGGCCCGTGGGTAGACAAGTTGCCCTGGCCGGCCTCGGCCTCCAGGCGCCGGGGCCCAGGGTAGACCTGCTGTCCCCGGCGGGCCTCGGCCTCCAGGCGCAGGGACCGTGGGTAGACCTGTTGCCCATGCCAGCCTTAGCCTCTGGCCGACCGGCATGTGGGTAGACCTGCTGTGCTGGCCGGCCTTAGCTTCCGGCCGCCTGGCCCGTGGGTAGACCTGTTGCACTGGCCGGCCTTAGCCTCCAGGCGCCGGGGCCCTGGGTAGACCTGTTGTCCCTGGCCGGCCTCAGCCTCCAGGCAGGGGGCACCAGGGTAGACCTGTTGTCCTGACTGACCTCATCCTCTGGCCGCCCAGCCCGTGGGTAGACCTATTGTCTCGGCCCCGTCTTGGCTTACGTCCGCCTGGCTCCGTGGGTAGACCTGTTGTCCTGGCTGGCCTTAGCCTCCGGCCGCCCGGCCCCTGGGTAGACCTGTGTCCCTGGATGCTGTGGTCTCCAGGTGCCGTGTCCCTGGGTAGACCTGTTGTTTCGGCCTTGTCTTGGCTTACCTCCGCCCTGCCTGTGGGTAGACCTGTTGTCCTGGCTGGCCTTAGCCTCCAGCCGCCAGGCCCTGTGGGTCGACCTGTTGTCTTGGCCCCGTCTTCGCTTACCTCTGCTCGGCCCTTGGGTAGACCTGTTGCCATGGCCGTCCTTAGCCTCCGGCCGACCGGCCTCATGGGTAAACCTGTTGTCCTGGCCGGCCTCAGCCTCTGGCCGCCTAACCCCGTTGTAGACCTGTTGTCTCGGACCTGTCTTGGCTTTCCTCCGCCCGGCCCCTGGGTAGACCTGTCTCCTTGGCCGGCCTGAGCCTCCGGCCCAACGGCCCATTGGTAGACCTGTTGCCCTGGCCGGTCTCGGCCTCCAGGTGCTGGGGCCCAGGGTAGACCTGCTGTCCCCTGCAGGCCTCGGCCTCCAGGCGCAGGGACCGTGGGGAGACCTGTTGCCCATGCCAGCCTTAGCCTCTGGTCGGCCAGCCCGTGGGTAGACCTGCTGTGCCAGCCGGCCTTAGCCTCTGGCCGCCAGGCCCCTGGGTAGACCTGTTGCACTGGCCAGCTTCGGCCGCTAGGCGCCGGGCCGCTGGGTAGACCTGTTGTCCCTGGCTGGCCTCGGCCTCTGCCTGCCTGGCCCGTGTGTCGTCTCGGGCCCGTCTTGGCTTACCTACGCCCGGCCCGTGGGTAGACCTGTTGCCCCTGGCCGGCCTAGGCCTCCGGCAACCCGGCCCGTTGGTAGACCTGCTGCCCTGGCTGGCCTCGGCCTTCAGGCGCTGGGCCCGTGGGTAGACCTGTTGTCCTGGCCGGATTCGGCCTCCAGGCGCCTGGACCCTTCGTAGACCTGTTGTCCCCGGCCGGACTCGGCCTCCAGGCACCGGGGCTCTGGGTAGACCTGTTGTCCCTGGCCGGCCCCAGCCTCCAGGCACCCTGCCTGTGGGTAGCCCTGTTGTCCTGACCGGTCTCGGCCTCCGGCCGACTGGCCCATGGGTAGACCTATTGCACTGGCCGGTCTCGGCCTCCAGGCACTGGGCCTGTGGTAGAATAGTTGCCCCTGGCCGGCCTCGGCCTCCAGCGCCGGGGCCCAGGGTAGACCTGCTGTCCCCGGCGGGCCTCGGCCTCCAGGCGCAGGGACCGTGGGTAGACCTGTTGCCCATGCCAGCCTTAGCCTCTGGCCGACCGGCATGTGGGTAGACCTGCTGTGCTGGCCGGCCTTAGCTTCCGGCCGCCTGGGCCCACTGGGTAGACCTGTGTCCCTGGCAGACTGCGGCCTCCAGGTGCCGGGGCCCTGGGTAGACCTGTTTTCTCGGCCCTGTCTTCGCTTACTTCCGCCTGGCTCGTGGGTCGACCTGTTGTCCTGGACGGCCTTAGCCTCCGGCTGCCCGGTTCCGTGGGTAGACCTGTTGCCCTGGCCAGCCTCGGCCTTCAGGCGCTGTGCCCCTGGGTAGACCTGTTGTCCTGGCCGGATTCGGCCTCCAGGCGCCTGGACCCTTCGTTGACCTGTTTTCCCCGGCGGGCCTCGGCCTCCAGGCGCCGGGACCGTGGGGAGACTTGTTGCCCATGCCGGCCTTAGACTCTGGCCGACCGGCCTGTGGGTAGACCTGCTGTGCTGGCCGGCCTTAGCTTCCGGCCGCCCGGCCCCTGGGGCTTAGGCCGGCCAGGACACCAGGTCTACCCACTGGGCTGGGCCGCCGGAGGCTAAGGCCAGCAAGGGCAACCTGTCTACCCAGAGACCGGGCGCCTGGAGGCCGAGTCCGGCCAGGGCCACAGGTCTACCCAGGGACCGGGCAACCGGAGGCTAGGGCTGGCCAGGACAACAGGTCTACCCACAAGCCAGGCAGGCGGAGGCCGAGGCCGGCCAGGCCAACAGGTCTACCATTGGGCCTGTCGGCCGCAGGCCGAGGCCGGCCAGGGCAGCAGGTCTACCCGCGGGCCAGTCGTAGGTAAGCCAAGACGGGGCCGAGACGACAGGTCTACCACCAAGCCGGGCAGGCAGAGGCCAAGGCCAGCCAGGGACAACAGGTCTACCCAGCGGCCCGGCGCCTGGCGGCCGAGGCCGACCAGGGCAACAGGTCTACCAACGGAGCTGGGCGGCCGGAGGACAAGGCCGACCAGGACCAACAGGTCTACCCACGGGCCGGGTGGCCGGAGGCTAAGGCCGGCAAGGACAACATGTCTGACCACGGGCCGGTCATAGGTAAGCCAAGACGGGGCCGAGATAACAGGTCTACCCACAAGCCGGGCAGGCGGAGGCCGAGGCCGGACGGGGACAACAGGTCTACCCTGGGCCCCGGCGCCTGGCAGCCGAGGCCAGACAGGGAGACAGGTCTACCAAGGGACCGGGCGGAGGTAAGCTAAGACGGGGCCCAGATAACAGGTCTACGCAGGACCTTTGCGTCTGGAGTCCGAGGCCATCCAGGGCAACAGGTCTATCCACGAACTGGGCGCCTGGAGGCTGAGGCCTTTCGGAAAACAGGTCTACCCGGAGGCCGGGCGCCTGGAGGCTAAGACCGGCCAGGGCAAAAGGTCTACCCACGGGCCGGGTGGCCGGAGGCTAAGGCCGGCAAGGGCAACATGTCTACATGTCTAGGAGTTGCCCGATGGGGAGTTGACAAACTCACAGACACCTACAGAGCGCCCCCCGGGGCAATCACACTCTATATGGACTGGGCACGCCAGAAATGGGGCTGGGACCCCCAGACATCCCTCCCCATAAACCTGACCACCCCAGAAATAGGCTGGAACCCCCAGAGGCCTACCGATGGACTGGGCACTCCAGAAATGAGGCTGGGACTCCCACACACCCCTTCCCGATGAACCTAAATTCCCCAGAAATGGGGCTGGGACCACCAGAGACCCCTCCCCATGGGCTTAGGACCACCAGAAATAGGACATGGAGATCCAGAGACCACTCGCGATGGCCTGGGATCCCCAGACTGGGGCTAGGAGCCCCGCACATGAGCCACGCCAACTTGCTGCCGTGCCCCACCCTCAGCGTCAAACTAAGCAATCAGCGCCTGGAACAATCAGCGCGGGAATGCCATTCAAATCGACCAATCATATCGCTCTCTCATTCTTGCTCAACTCCTTCATTGTGACATCACAAGCGGCCATGATGCTCAGCCCATCCCCACTATGATGTCGCTGCGCTCCATTGGCTGTTGACCAGAGGGCGTGGCTTGCCTGGACTATAAAAGGCATGTGCCGGGGCACAGGGCTCAGTGCGGGCCCAGCGATGGGAGCGGTGGCGGAGCACCATGAGCGCCCGGGAGCCGCCATCGGCTGCGGAGGGTGGCCAGCGGCGGGGACTGCCCTAAGGTGAGGAGGGAGGACACCGACAGAACATGCCCCAGGGCAACGAGCACCGGGAGCGGTGGAGCATCGCTCCTGAGCGAGGAGGATGGTGCTGGGAGCATTCCTGGTTCGTGAGTAAACCTGTTGTCCCTGGTAGGCCTCGGCCTCCGGTGCCGGGGCCCTGGGGAGACCTGTTAGTCTCGGCCCTGTCTTGGCTTACCTCTGGCCGGCCCCTGGGTAGACCTGCTGTCCTGGCCGGCCTTAGCCTCCGGCCGCCTAGCCCCTGGGTAGACCTGTTGAAATGGCCGGCCTCATCCTCCAGGCGCCCGACCCCTGGGTAGACCTGGTTTCCTGGCCATCCTCAGCCTCCGGCCGCCCGGCCAATGGGTAGACCTGTTGTCCTCGGCCTTGTCTTGGCTTACGTCTGCCTGGCCTGTGGGTAGACCTCTCTCCCTGGCCAGACTCGGCCTTCAGGCACTAGGATCTTGGGTAGACCTGTGGCCCTGGCCGGCCTCGGCCTCCAGGCACCGGGCCCCTGGGTACACCTGTTGTCCTGGCTGGCCTTGGCCTCTGGCCGCCCGGCCCATGGGTAGACCTGTTGTCTTGGCCCCGTCTTGGCTTACCTCTGCCCAGCTCGTGGGTCGACCTGCTGTCCTGGCCGGCCTTAGCCTCCGGCCGCCTGTCCCCTGAGTAGACCTGTTGCCCTGGACGGCCTTGGCCTTCAGGCGCCAGGCCTGTGGGTAGACCTGCTGTCCTGGCTGGCCTTAGCCCTCCGGCCGCCTGTCCCCTGGGTAGACCTGTTGTCCTGGCAGGCCTTAGCCTCCAGCCGCCCCGGCCCTGTGGGTCGACCTGTTGTCTTGGCCCCGTCTTCGCTTACCTCTGCTCGGCCCTTGGGTAGACCTGTTGCCATGGCCCGTCCTTAGCCTCTGGCCGACCGGCCTCATGGGTAAACCTGTTGTCCTGGCCGGCCTCAGCCTCTGGCTGCCTAACCCCGTTGTAGACCTGTTGTCTCGGACCTGTCTTGGCTTACCTCCGCCCGGCTTGTGGGTAGACCTGGTGTCCTGGCCGGCCTTAGCCCCGGCCGCCCAGCCCGTGGGTAGACCTGTTGTCCTGGCCGGCCTTAGCCTCCGGCCGACTGGTCGCTGGGTAGACCGTTTGCCATTTCCGCACTCTGCCTTCAGGCACCGGGCCTGTGTGTAGAGCTGTTGTCCTCGGCCGGACTCGGGCTCCAGGTGCCAGGACTGTGAGTAGACCTGTTGTCCCCCAGGCGGCCTTGGTCTCCGGCCGCCCGGCCCGTAGGTAGACCTGTTTTCTCGGCCCCGTCTTCGCTTACCTCCACCCGGCCCATGGGTAGACCTTTTGTCCTGGCCGGCCTTGGCCTCCGGCCGCCTGGTCCGTGGGTAGACCTGTTGTCTCGGACCTGTCTTGGCTTTCCTCTGCCCGGCCCCTGGGTAGACCTGTCTCCTTGGCCGGCCTGAGCCTCCGGCCCAACGGCCCATTGGTAGACCTGTTGCCCTGGCTGGTCTCGGCCTCCAGGTGCTGGGGCCCAGGGTAGACCTGCTGTCCCCTGCAGGCCTCGGCCTCCAGGCGCAGGGACCGTGGGGAGACCTGTTGCCCATGCCAGCCTTAGCCTCTGGTCGGCCAGCCCGTGGGTAGACCTGCTGTGCCAGCCGGCCTTAGCCTCTGGCCGCCAGGCCCCTGGGTAGACCTGTTGCACTGGCCAGCTTCGGCCGCTAGGCGCCGGGCCGCTGGGTAGACCTGTTGTCCCTGGCTGGCCTCGGCCTCCGCCTGCCCGGCCCGTGTGTAGACCTGTCGTCTCGGGCCCGTCTTGGCTTACCTACGCCCGGCCCGTGGGTAGACCTGTTGCCCTGGCCGGCCTAGGCCTCCGGCAACCCGGCCCGTTGGTAGACCTGCTGCCCTGGCTGGCCTCGGCCTTCAGGCGCTGGGCCCGTGGGTAGACCTGTTGTCCTGGCCGGATTCGGCCTCCAGGCGCCTGGACCCTTCGTAGACCTGTTGTCCCCGGCCGACTCGGCCTCCAGGCACCGGGGCTCTGGGTAGACCTGTTGTCCCTGGCCGGCCCCCAGCCTCCAGGCACCCTGCCTGTGGGTAGCCCTGTTGTCCTGACCGGTCTCGGCCTCCGGCCGACTGGCCCATGGGTAGACCTATTGCACTGGCCGGTCTCGGCCTCCAGGCACTGGGCCTGTGGGTAGAATAGTTGCCCTGGCCGACCTCGGCCGCCAGGCACCGGGCCCGTGGGTAGACAAGTTGCCCTGGCCGGCCTCGGCCTCCAGGCGCCGGGGCCCAGGGTAGACCTGCTGTCCCCGGCGGGCCTCGGCCTCCAGGCGCAGGGACCGTGGGTAGACCTGTTGCCCATGCCAGCCTTAGCCTCTGGCCGACCGGCATGTGGGTAGACCTGCTGTGCTGGCCGGCCTTAGCTTCCGGCCGCCTGGCCCACTGGGTAGACCTGTGTCCCTGGCAGACTGCGGCCTCCAGGTGCCGGGGCCCTGGGTAGACCTGTTTCTCTCGGCCCTGTCTTCGCTTACTTCCGCCTGGCTCGTGGGTCGACCTGTTGTCCTGGACGGCCTTAGCCTCCGGCTGCCCGGTTCCGTGGGTAGACCTGTTGCCCTGGCCAGCCTCGGCCTTCAGGCGCTGTGCCCCTGGGTAGACCTGTTGTCCTGGCCGGATTCGGCCTCCAGGCGCCTGGACCCTTCGTTGACCTGTTTTCCCGGCGGGCCTCGGCCTCCAGGCGCCGGGACCGTGGGAGACTTGTTGCCCATGCCGGCCTTAGACTCTGGCCGACCGGCCTGTGGGTAGACCTGCTGTGCTGGCCGGCCTTAGCTTCCGGCCGCCCGGCCCCTGGGGCTTAGGCCGGCCAGGACACCAGGTCTACCCATGGGCTGGGCCGCCGGAGGCTAAGGCCAGCAAGGGCAACCTGTCTACCCAGAGACCGGGCGCCTGGAGGCCGAGTCCGGCCAGGGCCACAGGTCTACCCAGGGACCGGGCAACCGGAGGCTAGGGCTGGCCAGGACAACAGGTCTACCCACAAGCCAGGCAGGCGGAGGCCGAGGCCGGCCAGGCCAACAGGTCTACCATTGGCCTGTCGGCCGCAGGCCGAGGCCGGCCAGGGCAGCAGGTCTACCCGCGGGCCAGTCGTAGGTAAGCCAAGACGGGGCCGAGACGACAGGTCTACCACCAAGCCGGGCAGGCGGAGGCCAAGGCCAGCCAGGGACAACAGGTCTACCCAGCGGCCCGGCGCCTGGCGGCCGAGGCCGACCAGGGCAAACAGGTCTACCAACGGAGCTGGGCGGCCGGAGGACAAGGCCGACCAGGACAACAGGTCTACCCATGGGCCGGGTGGCCGGAGGCTAAGGCCGGCAAGGACAACATGTCTGACCACGGGCCGGTCATAGGTAAGCCAAGACGGGGCCGAGATAACAGGTCTACCCACAAGCCGGGCAGGCGGAGGCCGAGGCCGGACGGGGACAACAGGTCTACCCTGGGCCCCGGCGCCTGGCAGCCGAGGCCAGACAGGGAGACAGGTCTACCAAGGGACCGGGCGGAGGTAAGCTAAGACGGGGCCCAGATAACAGGTCTACGCAGGACCTTTGCGTCTGGAGTCCGAGGCCATCCAGGGCAACAGGTCTATCCACGAACTGGGCGCCTGGAGGCTGAGGCCTTTCAGGAAAACAGGTCTACCCGGAGGCCGGGCGCCTGGAGGCTAAGACCGGCCAGGGCAAAAGGTGTACCCACGGGCCGGGTGGCCGGAGGCTAAGGCCGGCAAGGGCAACATGTCTACATGTCTAGGAGTTGCCCGATGGGGAGTTGACAAACTCACAGACACCTACAGAGCGCCCCCGGGGCAATCACACTCTATATGGACTGGGCACGCCAGAAATGGGGCTGGGACCCCCAGACATCCCTCCCCATAAACCTGACCACCCCAGAAATAGGCTGGAACCCCCAGAGGCCTACCGATGGACTGGGCACTCCAGAAATGAGGCTGGGACTCCCACACACCCCTTCCCGATGAACCTAAATTCCCCAGAAATGGGGCTGGGACCACCAGAGACCCCTCCCCATGGGCTTAGGACCACCAGAAATAGGACATGGAGATCCAGAGACCACTCGCGATGGGCCTGGGATCCCCAGACTGGGGCTAGGAGCCCCGCACATGAGCCACGCCAACTTGCTGCCGTGCCCCACCCTCAGCGTCAAACTAAGCAATCAGCGCCTGGAACAATCAGCGCGGGAATGCCATTCAAATCGACCAATCATATCGCTCTCTCATTCTTGCTCAACTCCTTCATTGTGACATCACAAGCGGCCATGATGCTCAGCCCATCCCCACTATGATGTCGCTGCGCTCCCATTGGCTTGTTGACCAGAGGGCGTGGCTTGCCTGGACTATAAAAGGCATGTGCCGGGGCACAGGGCTCAGTGCGGGCCCAGCGATGGGAGCGGTGGCGGAGCACCATGAGCGCCTGGGAGCCGCCATCGGCTGCGGAGGGTGGCCAGCGGCGGGGACTGCCCTAAGGTGAGGAGGGAGGACACCGACAGAACATGCCCCAGGGCAACGAGCACCGGGAGCGGTGGAGCATCGCTCCTGAGCGAGGAGGATGGTGCTGGGAGCATTCCTGGTTCGTGAGTAAACCTGTTGTCCCTGGTAGGCCTCGGCCTCCGGGTGCCGGGGCCCTGGGGAGACCTGTTGTCTCGGCCCTGTCTTGGCTTACCTCTGGCCGGCCCCTGGGTAGACCTGCTGTCCTGGCCGGCCTTAGCCTCCGGCCGCCTAGCCCCTGGGTAGACCTGTTGAAATGGCCGGCCTCATCCTCCAGGCGCCCGACCCCTGGGTAGACCTGGTTTCCTGGCCATCCTCAGCCTCCGGCCGCCCGGCCAATGGGTAGACCTGTTGTCTCGGCCTTGTCTTGGCTTACGTCTGCCTGGCCTGTGGGTAGACCTCTCTCCCTGGCCAGACTCGGCCTTCAGGCACTAGGATCTTGGGTAGACCTGTGGCCCTGGCCGGCCTCGGCCTCCAGGCACCGGGCCCCTGGGTACACCTGTTGTCCTGGCTGGCCTTGGCCTCTGGCCGCCCGGCCCATGGGTAGACCTGTTGTCTTGGCCCCGTCTTGGCTTACCTCTGCCCAGCTCGTGGGTCGACCTGCTGTCCTGGCCGGCCTTAGCCTCCGGGCCGCCTGTCCCCTGAGTAGACCTGTTGCCCTGGACGGCCTTGGCCTTCAGGCGCCAGGCCTGTGGGTAGACCTGCTGTCCTGGCTGGCCTTAGCCTCCGGCCGCCTGTCCCCTGGGTAGACCTGTTGTCCTGGCAGGCCTTAGCCTCCAGCCGCCCAGGCCCTGTGGGTCGACCTGTTGTCTTGGCCCCGTCTTCGCTTACCTCTGCTCGGCCCTTGGGTAGACCTGTTGCCATGGCCGTCCTTAGCCTCTGGCCGACCGGCCTCATGGGTAAACCTGTTGTCCTGGCCGGCCTCAGCCTCTGGCTGCCTAACCCCGTTGTAGACCTGTTGTCTCGGACCTGTCTTGGCTTACCTCCGCCCGGCTTGTGGGTAGACCTGGTGTCCTGGCCGGCCTTAGCCCCCGGCCGCCCAGCCCGTGGGTAGACCTGTTGTCCTGGCCGGCCTTAGCCTCCGGCCGACCGGTCGCTGGGTAGACCGTTTGCCATTTCCGCACTCTGCCTTCAGGCACCGGGCCTGTGTGTAGAGCTGTTGTCCTCGGCCGGACTCGGGCTCCAGGTGCCAGGACTGTGAGTAGACCTGTTGTCCCCAGGCGGCCTTGGTCTCCGGCCGCCCGGCCCGTAGGTAGACCTGTTTTCTCGGCCCCGTCTTCGCTTACCTCCACCCGGCCCATGGGTAGACCTTTTGTCCTGGCCGGCCTTGGCCTCCGGCCGCCTGGTCCGTGGGTAGACCTGTTGTCTCGGACCTGTCTTGGCTTTCCTCTGCCCGGCCCCTGGGTAGACCTGTCTCCTTGGCCGGCCTGAGCCTCCGGCCCAACGGCCCATTGGTAGACCTGTTGCCCTGGCCGGTCTCGGCCTCCAGGTGCTGGGGCCCAGGGTAGACCTGCTGTCCCCTGCAGGCCTCGGCCTCCAGGCGCGGGGACCGTGGGGAGACCTGTTGCCCATGCCAGCCTTAGCCTCTGGTCGGCCAGCCCGTGGGTAGACCTGCTGTGCCAGCCGGCCTTAGCCTCTGGCCGCCAGGCCCCTGGGTAGACCTGTTGCACTGGCCAGCTTCGGCCGCTAGGCGCCGGGCCGCTGGGTAGACCTGTTGTCCCTGGCTGGCCTCGGCCTCCGCCTGCCCGGCCCGTGTGTAGACCTGTCGTCTCGGGCCCGTCTTGGCTTACCTACGCCCGGCCCGTGGGTAGACCTGTTGCCCTGGCCGGCCTAGGCCTCCGGCAACCCGGGCCCGTTGGTAGACCTGCTGCCCTGGCTGGCCTCGGCCTTCAGGCGCTGGGCCCGTGGGTAGACCTGTTGTCCTGGCCGGATTCGGCCTCCAGGCGCCTGGACCCTTCGTAGACCTGTTGTCCCCGGCCGGACTCGGCCTCCAGGCACCGGGGCTCTGGGTAGACCTGTTGTCCCTGGCCGGCCCCAGCCTCCAGGCACCCTGCCTGTGGGTAGCCCTGTTGTCCTGACCGGTCTCGGCCTCCGGCCGACTGGCCCATGGGTAGACCTATTGCACTGGCCGGTCTCGGCCTCCAGGCACTGGGCCTGTGGGTAGAATAGTTGCCCTGGCCGACCTCGGCCACCAGGCACCGGGCCCGTGGGTAGACAAGTTGCCCTGGCCGGCCTCGGCCTCCAGGCGCCGGGGCCCAGGGTAGACCTGCTGTCCCCGGCGGGCCTCGGCCTCCAGGCGCAGGGACCGTGGGTAGACCTGTTGCCCATGCCAGCCTTAGCCTCTGGCCGACCGGCATGTGGGTAGACCTGCTGTGCTGGCCGGCCTTAGCTTCCGGCCGCCTGGCCCACTGGGTAGACCTGTGTCCCTGGCAGACTGCGGCCTCCAGGTGCCGGGGCCCTGGGTAGACCTGTTTTCTCGGCCCTGTCTTCGCTTACTTCCGCCTGGCTCGTGGGTCGACCTGTTGTCCTGGACGGCCTTAGCCTCCGGCTGCCCGGTTCCGTGGGTAGACCTGTTGCCCTGGCCAGCCTCGGCCTTCAGGCGCTGTGCCCCTGGGTAGACCTGTTGTCCTGGCCGGATTCGGCCTCCAGGCGCCTGGACCCTTCGTTGACCTGTTTTCCCCGGCGGGCCTCGGCCTCCAGGCGCCGGGACCGTGGGGAGACTTGTTGCCCATGCCGGCCTTAGACTCTGGCCGACCGGCCTGTGGGTAGACCTGCTGTGCTGGCCGGCCTTAGCTTCCGGCCGCCCGGCCCCTGGGGCTTAGGCCGGCCAGGACACCAGGTCTACCCATGGGCTGGGCCGCCGGAGGCTAAGGCCAGCAAGGGCAACCTGTCTACCCAGAGACCGGGCGCCTGGAGGCCGAGTCCGGCCAGGGCCACAGGTCTACCCAGGGACCGGGCAACCGGAGGCTAGGGCTGGCCAGGACAACAGGTCTACCCACAAGCCAGGCAGGCGGAGGCCGAGGCCGGCCAGGCCAACAGGTCTACCATTGGGCCTGTCGGCCGCAGGCCGAGGCCGGCCAGGGCAGCAGGTCTACCCGCGGGCCAGTCGTAGGTAAGCCAAGACGGGGCCGAGACGACAGGTCTACCACCAAGCCGGGCAGGCGGAGGCCAAGGCCAGCCAGGGACAACAGGTCTACCCAGCGGCCCGGCGCCTGGCGGCCGAGGCCGACCAGGGCAACAGGTCTACCAACGGAGCTGGGCGGCCGGAGGACAAGGCCGACCAGGACAACAGGTCTACCCACGGGCCGGGTGGCCGGAGGCTAAGGCCGGCAAGGACAACATGTCTGACCACGGGCCGGTCATAGGTAAGCCAAGACGGGGCCGAGATAACAGGTCTACCCACAAGCCGGGCAGGCGGAGGCCGAGGCCGGACGGGGACAACAGGTCTACCCTGGGCCCCGGCGCCTGGCAGCCGAGGCCAGACAGGGAGACAGGTCTACCAAGGGACCGGGCGGAGGTAAGCTAAGACGGGGCCCAGATAACAGGTCTACGCAGGACCTTTGCGTCTGGAGTCCGAGGCCATCCAGGCAACAGGTCTATCCACGAACTGGGCGCCTGGAGGCTGAGGCCTTTCAGGAAAACAGGTCTACCCGGAGGCCGGGCGCCTGGAGGCTAAGACCGGCCAGGGCAAAAGGTGTACCCACGGGCCGGGTGGCCGGAGGCTAAGGCCGGCAAGGGCAACATGTCTACATGTCTAGGAGTTGCCCGATGGGGAGTTGACAAACTCACAGACACCTACAGAGCGCCCCCCGGGGCAATCACACTCTATATGGACTGGGCACGCCAGAAATGGGGCTGGGACCCCCAGACATCCCTCCCCATAAACCTGACCACCCCAGAAATAGGCTGGAACCCCCAGAGGCCTACCGATGGACTGGGCACTCCAGAAATGAGGCTGGGACTCCCACACACCCCTTCCCGATGAACCTAAATTCCCCAGAAATGGGGCTGGGACCACCAGAGACCCCTCCCCATGGGCTTAGGACCACCAGAAATAGGACATGGAGATCCAGAGACCACTCGCGATGGGCCTGGGATCCCCAGACTGGGGCTAGGAGCCCCGCACATGAGCCACGCCAACTTGCTGCCGTGCCCCACCCTCAGCGTCAAACTAAGCAATCAGCGCCTGGAACAATCAGCGCGGGAATGCCATTCAAATCGACCAATCATATCGCTCTCTCATTCTTGCTCAACTCCTTCATTGTGACATCACAAGCGGCCATGATGCTCAGCCCATCCCCACTATGATGTCGCTGCGCTCCCATTGGCTGTTGACCAGAGGGCGTGGCTTGCCTGGACTATAAAAGGCATGTGCCGGGGCACAGGGCTCAGTGCGGGCCCAGCGATGGGAGCGGTGGCGGAGCACCATGAGCGCCTGGGAGCCGCCATCGGCTGCGGAGGGTGGCCAGCGGCGGGGACTGCCCTAAGGTGAGGAGGGAGGACACCGACAGAACATGCCCCAGGGCAACGAGCACCGGGAGCGGTGGAGCATCGCTCCTGAGCGAGGAGGATGGTGCTGGGAGCATTCCTGGTTCGTGAGTAAACCTGTTGTCCCTGGTAGGCCTCGGCCTCCTGGGTGCCGGGGCCCTGGGTAGACCTGTTGTCCCTGGCCGGCCTCAGCCTCCAGGCAGGGGGCACCAGGGTAGACCTGTTGTCCTGACTGACCTCATCCTCTGGCCGCCCAGCCCGTGGGTAGACCTATTGTCTCGGCCCCCGTCTTGGCTTACCTCCGCCCGGCTCCGTGGGTAGACCTGTTGTCCTGGCTGGCCTTAGCCTCCGGCCGCCGGCCCCTGGGTAGACCTGTGTCCCTGGATGCTGTGGTCTCCAGGTGCCGTGTCCCTGGGTAGACCTGTTGTTTCAGCCTTGTCTTGGCTTACCTCCGCCCTGCCTGTGGGTAGACCTGTTGTCCTGGCAGGCCTTAGCCTCCAGCCGCCAGGCCCTGTGGGTCGACCTGTTGTCTCGGCCCCGTCTTCGCTTACCTCTGCTCGGCCCTTGGGTAGACCTGTTGCCATGGCCGTCCTTAGCCTCCGGCCGACCGGCCTCATGGGTAAACCTGTTGTCCTGGCCGGCCTTAGCCTCTGGCCGCCTAACCCCGTTGTAGACCTGTTGTCTCGGACCTGTCTTGGCTTACCTCCGCCCGGCTTGTGGGTAGACCTGGTGTCCTGGCCGGCCTTAGCCCCCGGCCGCCCAGCCCGTGGGTAGACCTGTTGTCCTGGCCGGCCTTAGCCTCCGGCCGACCGGTCGCTGGGTAGACCGTTTGCCATTTCCGCACTCTGCCTTCAGGCACCGGGCCTGTGTGTAGAGCTGTTGTCCTCGGCCGGACTCGGGCTCCAGGTGCCAGGACTGTGAGTAGACCTGTTGTCCCCAGGCGGCCTTGGTCTCCGGCCGCCCGGCCCGTAGGTAGACCTGTTTTCTCGGCCCCGTCTTCGCTTACCTCCACCCAGCCCATGGGTAGCCCTTTTGTCCTGGCCGGCCTTGGCCTCCGGCCGCCTGGTCCGTGGGT
Source organism: Anomalospiza imberbis (assembly GCF_031753505.1). Taxonomy (NCBI): domain Eukaryota; kingdom Metazoa; phylum Chordata; class Aves; order Passeriformes; family Viduidae; genus Anomalospiza; species Anomalospiza imberbis. The sequence goes on from NW_027099996.1 coordinate 64,373, forward strand.
AGACCTGTTGTCTCGGACCTGTCTTGGCTTTCCTCCGCCCGGCCCCTGGGTAGACCTGTCTCCTTGGCCGGCCTGAGCCTCCGGCCCAACGGCCCATTGGTAGACCTGTTGCCCTGGCCGGTCTCGGCCTCCAGGTGCTGGGGCCCAGGGTAGACCTGCTGTCCCCTGCAGGCCTCGGCCTCCAGGCGCAGGGACCGTGGGGAGACCTGTTGCCCATGCCAGCCTTAGCCTCTGGCCGCCAGGCCCCTGGGTAGACCTGTTGCACTGGCCAGCTTCGGCCGCTAGGCGCCGGGCCGCTGGGTAGACCTGTTGTCCCTGGCTGGCCTCGGCCTCCGCCTGCCCGGCCCGTGTGTAGACCTGTCGTCTCGGGCCCGTCTTGGCTTACCTACACCCGGCCCGTGGGTAGACCTGTTGCCCTGGCCGGCCTAGGCCTCCGGCAACCCGGCCCGTTGGTAGACCTGCTGCCCTGGCTGGCCTCGGCCTTCAGGCGCTGTGACCCTGGGTAGACCTGTTGTCCTGGCCGGATTCGGCCTCCAGGCGCCTGGACCCTTCGTAGACCTGTTGTCCCCGGCCGGACTCGGCCTCCAGGCACCGGGGCTCTGGGGAGACCTGTTGTCCCTGGCCGGCCCCAGCCTCCAGGCACCCTGCCTGTGGGTAGCCCTGTTGTCCTGACCGGTCTCGGCCTCCGGCCGACTGGCCCATGGGTAGACCTATTGCACTGGCCGGTCTCGGCCTCCAGGCACTGGGCCTGTGGGTAGAATAGTTGCCCTGGCCGACCTCGGCCGCCAGGCACCGGGCCCGTGGGTAGACAAGTTGCCCTGGCCGGCCTCGGCCTCCAGGCGCCGGGGCCCAGGGTAGACCTGCTGTCCCCGGCGGGCCTCGGCCTCCAGGCGCAGGGACCGTGGGTAGACCTGTTGCCCATGCCAGCCTTAGCCTCTGGCCGACCAGCCTGTGGGTAGACCTGCTGTGCTGGCCGGCCTTAGCTTCCGGCCGCCTGGCCCACTGGGTAGACCTGTGTCCCTAGCAGACTGCGGCCTCCAGGTGCCGGGGCCCTGGGTAGACCTGTTTTCTCGGCCCTGTCTTCGCTTACTTCCGCCTGGCTCGTGGGTCGACCTGTTGTCCTGGACGGCCTTAGCCTCCGGCTGCCCGGTTCCATGGGTAGACCTGTTGCCCTGGCCAGCCTCGGCCTTCAGGCGCTGTGCCCCTGGGTAGACCTGTTGTCCTGGCCGGATTCGGCCTCCAGGCGCCTGGACCCTTCGTTGACCTGTTGTCCCCGGCGGGCCTCGGCCTCCAGGCGCCGGGACCGTGGGGAGACTTGTTGCCCATGCCGGCCTTAGACTCTGGCCGACCGGCCTGTGGGTAGACCTGCTGTGCTGGCCGGCCTTAGCTTCCGGCCGCCCGGCCCCTGGGGCTTAGGCCGGCCAGGACACCAGGTCTACCCATGGGCTGGGCCGCCGGAGGCTAAGGCCAGCAAGGACAACCTGTCTACCCAGAGACCGGGCGCCTGGAGGCCGAGTCCGGCCAGGGCCACAGGTCTACCCAGGGACCGGGCAACCGGAGGCTAGGGCCGGCCAGGACAACAGGTCTACCCACAAGCCAGGCAGGCAGAGGCCGAGGCCGGCCAGGCCAACAGGTCTACCATTGGGCCTGTCGGCCGCAGGCCGAGGCCGGCCAGGGCAGCAGGTCTACCCGCGGGCCAGTCGTAGGTAAGCCAAGACGGGGCCGAGACGACAGGTCTACCACCAAGCCGGGCAGGCGGAGGCCAAGGCCAGCCAGGGACAACAGGTCTACCCAGCGGCCCGGCGCCTAGCGGCCGAGGCCGACCAGGGCAACAGGTCTACCAACGGAGCTGGGCGGCCGGAGGACAAGGCCGACCAGGACAACAGGTCTACCCACGGGCCGGGTGGCCGGAGGCTAAGGCCGGCAAGGACAACATGTCTGACCACGGGCCGGTCATAGGTAAGCCAAGACGGGGCCGAGATGACAGGTCTACCCACAAGCCGGGCAGGCGGAGGCCGAGGCCGGACGGGGACAACAGGTCTACCCTGGGCCCCGGCGCCTGGCAGCCGAGGCCAGACAGGGAGACAGGTCTACCAAGGGACCGGGCGGAGGTAAGCTAAGACGGGGCCCAGATAACAGGTCTACGCAGGACCTTTGCGTCTGGAGTCCGAGGCCATCCAGGGCAACAGGTCTATCCACGAACTGGGCGCCTGGAGGCTGAGGCCTTTCAGGAAAACAGGTCTACCCGGAGGCCGGGCGCCTGGAGGCTAAGACCGGCCAGGGCAAAAGGTCTACCCACGGGCCGGGTGGCCGGAGGCTAAGGCCGGCAAGGGCAACATGTCTACATGTCTAGGAGTTGCCCGATGGGGAGTTGACAAACTCACAGACACCTACAGAGCGCCCCCCGGGGCAATCACACTCTATATGGACTGGGCACGCCAGAAATGGGGCTGGGACCCCCAGACATCCCTCCCCATAAACCTGACCACCCCAGAAATAGGCTGGAACCCCCAGAGGCCTACCGATGGACTGGGCACTCCAGAAATGAGGCTGGGACTCCCACACACCCCTTCCCGATGAACCTAAATTCCCCAGAAATGGGGCTGGGACCACCAGAGACCCCTCCCCATGGGCTTAGGACCACCAGAAATAGGACATGGAGATCCAGAGACCACTCGCGATGGGCCTGGGATCCCCAGACTGGGGCTAGGAGCCCCGCACATGAGCCACGCCAACTTGCTGCCGTGCCCCACCCTCAGCGTCGAACTAAGCAATCAGCGCCTGGAACAATCAGCGCGGGAATGCCATTCAAATCGACCAATCATATCGCTCTCTCATTCTTGCTCAACTCCTTCATTGTGACATCACAAGCGGCCATGATGCTCAGCCCATCCCCACTATGATGTCGCTGCGCTCCCATTGGCTGTTGACCAGAGGGCGTGGCTTGCCTGGACTATAAAAGGCATGTGCCAGGGCACAGGGCTCAGTGCGGGCCCAGCGATGGGAGCGGTGGCGGAGCACCATGAGCGCCCGGGAGCCGCCATCGGCTGCGGAGGGTGGCCAGCGGCGGGGACTGCCCTAAGGTGAGGAGGGAGGACACCGACAGAACATGCCCCAGGGCAACGAGCACCGGGAGCGGTGGAGCATCGCTCCTGAGCGAGGAGGATGGTGCTGGGAGCATTCCTGGTTCGTGAGTAAACCTGTTGTCCCTGGTAGGCCTCGGCCTCCGGGTGCCGGGGCCCTGGGGAGACCTGTTGTCTCGGCCCCGTCTTGGCTTACCTCTGCCCGGCTCGTGGGTCGACCTGCTGTCCTGGCCGGCCTTAGCCTCCGGCCGCCTGTCCCCTGAGTAGACCTGTTGCCCTGGACGGCCTTGGCCTTCAGGCGCCAGGCCTGTGGGTAGACCTGTTGTCCTGGCCAGCCTGAGCCCCCGGCCGCCAGGCCCGTGGGTAGACCTGTTGCACTGGCCGGCCTTAGCCTCCAGGCGCCGGGGCCCTGGGTAGACCTGTTGTCCCTGGCCGGCCTCAGCCTCCAGGCAGGGGGCACCAGGGTAGACCTGTTGTCCTGACTGACCTCATCCTCTGGCCGCCCGGCCCGTGGGTAGACCTATTGTCTCGGCCCCGTCTTGGCTTACCTCCGCCCGGCTCCGTGGGTAGACCTGTTGTCCTGGCTGGCCTTAGCCTCCGGCCGCCCGGCCCCTGGGTAGACCTGTGTCCCTGGATGCTGTGGTCTCCAGGTGCCGTGTCCCTGGGTAGACCTGTTGTTTCAGCCTTGTCTTGGCTTACCTCCGCCCTGCCTGTGGGTAGACCTGTTGTCCTGGCCAGCCTTAGCCTCCAGCCGCCAGGCCCTGTGGGTCGACCTGTTGTCTCGGCCCCGTCTTCGCTTACCTCTGCTCGGCCCTTGGGTAGACCTGTTGCCATGGCCGTCCTTAGCCTCCGGCCGACCGGCCTCATGGGTAAACCTGTTGTCCTGGCCGGCCTTAGCCTCTGGCCGCCTAACCCCGTTGTAGACCTGTTGTCTCGGACCTGTCTTGGCTTACCTCCGCCCGGCTTGTGGGTAGACCTGGTGTCCTGGCCGGCCTTAGCCCCCGGCCGCCCAGCCCGTGGGTAGACCTGTTGTCCTGGCCGGCCTTAGCCTCCGGCCGACCGGTCGCTGGGTAGACCGTTTGCCATTTCCGCACTCTGCCTTCAGGCACCGGGCCTGTGTGTAGAGCTGTTGTCCTCGGCCGGACTCGGGCTCCAGGTGCCAGGACTGTGAGTAGACCTGTTGTCCCCAGGCGGCCTTGGTCTCCGGCCGCCCGGCCCGTAGGTAGACCTGTTTTCTCGGCCCCGTCTTCGCTTACCTCCACCCAGCCCATGGGTAGACCTTTTGTCCTGGCCGGCCTTGGCCTCCGGCCGCCTGGTCCGTGGGTAGACCTGTTGTCTCGGACCTGTCTTGGCTTTCCTCCGCCCGGCCCCTGGGTAGACCTGTCTCCTTGGCTGGCCTGAGCCTCCGGCCCAACGGCCCATTGGTAGACCTGTTGCCCTGGCCGGTCTCGGCCTCCAGGTGCTGGGGCCCAGGGTAGACCTGCTGTCCCCTGCAGGCCTCGGCCTCCAGGCGCAGGGACCGTGGGGAGACCTGTTGCCCATGCCAGCCTTAGCCTCTGGCCGGCCAGCCCGTGGGTAGACCTGCTGTGCCAGCCGGCCTTAGCCTCTGGCCGCCAGGCCCCTGGGTAGACCTGTTGCACTGGCCAGCTTCGGCCGCTAGGCGCCGGGCCGCTGGGTAGACCTGTTGTCCCTGGCTGGCCTCGGCCTCCGCCTGCCCGGCCCGTGTGTAGACCTGTCGTCTCGGGCCCGTCTTGGCTTACCTACACCCGGCCCGTGGGTAGACCTGTTGCCCTGGCCGGCCTAGGCCTCCGGCAACCCGGCCCGTTGGTAGACCTGCTGCCCTGGCTGGCCTCGGCCTTCAGGCGCTGTGACCCTGGGTAGACCTGTTGTCCTGGCCGGATTCGGCCTCCAGGCGCCTGGACCCTTCGTAGACCTGTTGTCCCCGGCCGGACTCGGCCTCCAGGCACCGGGGCTCTGGGGAGACCTGTTGTCCCTGGCCGGCCCCAGCCTCCAGGCACCCTGCCTGTGGGTAGCCCTGTTGTCCTGACCGGTCTCGGCCTCCGGCCGACTGGCCCATGGGTAGACCTATTGCACTGGCCGGTCTCGGCCTCCAGGCACTGGGCCTGTGGGTAGAATAGTTGCCCTGGCCGACCTCGGCCGCCAGGCACCGGGCCCATGGGTAGACAAGTTGCCCTGGCCGGCCTCGGCCTCCAGGCGCCGGGGCCCAGGGTAGACCTGCTGTCCCCGGCGGGCCTCGGCCTCCAGGCGCAGGGACCGTGGGTAGACCTGTTGCCCATGCCAGCCTTAGCCTCTGGCCGACCAGCCTGTGGGTAGACCTGCTGTGCTGGCCGGCCTTAGCTTCCGGCCGCCTGGCCCACTGGGTAGACCTGTGTCCCTAGCAGACTGCGGCCTCCAGGTGCCGGGGCCCTGGGTAGACCTGTTTTCTCGGCCCTGTCTTCGCTTACTTCCGCCTGGCTCGTGGGTCGACCTGTTGTCCTGGACGGCCTTAGCCTCCGGCTGCCCGGTTCCATGGGTAGACCTGTTGCCCTGGCCAGCCTCGGCCTTCAGGCGCTGTGCCCCTGGGTAGACCTGTTGTCCTGGCCGGATTCGGCCTCCAGGCGCCTGGACCCTTCGTTGACCTGTTGTCCCCGGCGGGCCTCGGCCTCCAGGCGCCGGGACCGTGGGGAGACTTGTTGCCCATGCCGGCCTTAGACTCTGGCCGACCGGCCTGTGGGTAGACCTGCTGTGCTGGCCGGCCTTAGCTTCCGGCCGCCCGGCCCCTGGGGCTTAGGCCGGCCAGGACACCAGGTCTACCCATGGGCTGGGCCGCCGGAGGCTAAGGCCAGCAAGGACAACCTGTCTACCCAGAGACCGGGCGCCTGGAGGCCGAGTCCGGCCAGGGCCACAGGTCTACCCAGGGACCGGGCAACCGGAGGCTAGGGCCGGCCAGGACAACAGGTCTACCCACAAGCCAGGCAGGCAGAGGCCGAGGCCGGCCAGGCCAACAGGTCTACCATTGGGCCTGTCGGCCGCAGGCCGAGGCCGGCCAGGGCAGCAGGTCTACCCGCGGGCCAGTCGTAGGTAAGCCAAGACGGGGCCGAGACGACAGGTCTACCACCAAGCCGGGCAGGCGGAGGCCAAGGCCAGCCAGGGACAACAGGTCTACCCAGCGGCCCGGCGCCTAGCGGCCGAGGCCGACCAGGGCAACAGGTCTACCAACGGAGCTGGGCGGCCGGAGGACAAGGCCGACCAGGACAACAGGTCTACCCACGGGCCGGGTGGCCGGAGGCTAAGGCCGGCAAGGACAACATGTCTGACCACGGGCCGGTCATAGGTAAGCCAAGACGGGGCCGAGATGACAGGTCTACCCACAAGCCGGGCAGGCGGAGGCCGAGGCCGGACGGGGACAACAGGTCTACCCTGGGCCCCGGCGCCTGGCAGCCGAGGCCAGACAGGGAGACAGGTCTACCAAGGGACCGGGCGGAGGTAAGCTAAGACGGGGCCCAGATAACAGGTCTACGCAGGACCTTTGCGTCTGGAGTCCGAGGCCATCCAGGGCAACAGGTCTATCCACGAACTGGGCGCCTGGAGGCTGAGGCCTTTCAGGAAAACAGGTCTACCCGGAGGCCGGGCGCCTGGAGGCTAAGACCGGCCAGGGCAAAAGGTCTACCCACGGGCCGGGTGGCCGGAGGCTAAGGCCGGCAAGGGCAACATGTCTACATGTCTAGGAGTTGCCCGATGGGGAGTTGACAAACTCACAGACACCTACAGAGCGCCCCCCGGGGCAATCACACTCTATATGGACTGGGCACGCCAGAAATGGGGCTGGGACCCCCAGACATCCCTCCCCATAAACCTGACCACCCCAGAAATAGGCTGGAACCCCCAGAGGCCTACCGATGGACTGGGCACTCCAGAAATGAGGCTGGGACTCCCACACACCCCTTCCCGATGAACCTAAATTCCCCAGAAATGGGGCTGGGACCACCAGAGACCCCTCCCCATGGGCTTAGGACCACCAGAAATAGGACATGGAGATCCAGAGACCACTCGCGATGGGCCTGGGATCCCCAGACTGGGGCTAGGAGCCCCGCACATGAGCCACGCCAACTTGCTGCCGTGCCCCACCCTCAGCGTCGAACTAAGCAATCAGCGCCTGGAACAATCAGCGCGGGAATGCCATTCAAATCGACCAATCATATCGCTCTCTCATTCTTGCTCAACTCCTTCATTGTGACATCACAAGCGGCCATGATGCTCAGCCCATCCCCACTATGATGTCGCTGCGCTCCCATTGGCTGTTGACCAGAGGGCGTGGCTTGCCTGGACTATAAAAGGCATGTGCCAGGGCACAGGGCTCAGTGCGGGCCCAGCGATGGGAGCGGTGGCGGAGCACCATGAGCGCCCGGGAGCCGCCATCGGCTGCGGAGGGTGGCCAGCGGCGGGGACTGCCCTAAGGTGAGGAGGGAGGACACCGACAGAACATGCCCCAGGGCAACGAGCACCGGGAGCGGTGGAGCATCGCTCCTGAGCGAGGAGGATGGTGCTGGGAGCATTCCTGGTTCGTGAGTAAACCTGTTGTCCCTGGTAGGCCTCGGCCTCCGGGTGCCGGGGCCCTGGGGAGACCTGTTGTCTCGGCCCCGTCTTGGCTTACCTCTGCCCGGCTCGTGGGTCGACCTGCTGTCCTGGCCGGCCTTAGCCTCCGGCCGCCTGTCCCCTGAGTAGACCTGTTGCCCTGGACGGCCTTGGCCTTCAGGCGCCAGGCCTGTGGGTAGACCTGTTGTCCTGGCCAGCCTGAGCCCCCGGCCGCCAGGCCCGTGGGTAGACCTGTTGCACTGGCCGGCCTTAGCCTCCAGGCGCCGGGGCCCTGGGTAGACCTGTTGTCCCTGGCCGGCCTCAGCCTCCAGGCAGGGGGCACCAGGGTAGACCTGTTGTCCTGACTGACCTCATCCTCTGGCCGCCCGGCCCGTGGGTAGACCTATTGTCTCGGCCCCGTCTTGGCTTACCTCCGCCCGGCTCCGTGGGTAGACCTGTTGTCCTGGCTGGCCTTAGCCTCCGGCCGCCCGGCCCCTGGGTAGACCTGTGTCCCTGGATGCTGTGGTCTCCAGGTGCCGTGTCCCTGGGTAGACCTGTTGTTTCAGCCTTGTCTTGGCTTACCTCCGCCCTGCCTGTGGGTAGACCTGTTGTCCTGGCCAGCCTTAGCCTCCAGCCGCCAGGCCCTGTGGGTCGACCTGTTGTCTCGGCCCCGTCTTCGCTTACCTCTGCTCGGCCCTTGGGTAGACCTGTTGCCATGGCCGTCCTTAGCCTCCGGCCGACCGGCCTCATGGGTAAACCTGTTGTCCTGGCCGGCCTTAGCCTCTGGCCGCCTAACCCCGTTGTAGACCTGTTGTCTCGGACCTGTCTTGGCTTACCTCCGCCCGGCTTGTGGGTAGACCTGGTGTCCTGGCCGGCCTTAGCCCCCGGCCGCCCAGCCCGTGGGTAGACCTGTTGTCCTGGCCGGCCTTAGCCTCCGGCCGACCGGTCGCTGGGTAGACCGTTTGCCATTTCCGCACTCTGCCTTCAGGCACCGGGCCTGTGTGTAGAGCTGTTGTCCTCGGCCGGACTCGGGCTCCAGGTGCCAGGACTGTGAGTAGACCTGTTGTCCCCAGGCGGCCTTGGTCTCCGGCCGCCCGGCCCGTAGGTAGACCTGTTTTCTCGGCCCCGTCTTCGCTTACCTCCACCCAGCCCATGGGTAGACCTTTTGTCCTGGCCGGCCTTGGCCTCCGGCCGCCTGGTCCGTGGGTAGACCTGTTGTCTCGGACCTGTCTTGGCTTTCCTCCGCCCGGCCCCTGGGTAGACCTGTCTCCTTGGCTGGCCTGAGCCTCCGGCCCAACGGCCCATTGGTAGACCTGTTGCCCTGGCCGGTCTCGGCCTCCAGGTGCTGGGGCCCAGGGTAGACCTGCTGTCCCCTGCAGGCCTCGGCCTCCAGGCGCAGGGACCGTGGGGAGACCTGTTGCCCATGCCAGCCTTAGCCTCTGGCCGGCCAGCCCGTGGGTAGACCTGCTGTGCCAGCCGGCCTTAGCCTCTGGCCGCCAGGCCCCTGGGTAGACCTGTTGCACTGGCCAGCTTCGGCCGCTAGGCGCCGGGCCGCTGGGTAGACCTGTTGTCCCTGGCTGGCCTCGGCCTCCGCCTGCCCGGCCCGTGTGTAGACCTGTCGTCTCGGGCCCGTCTTGGCTTACCTACACCCGGCCCGTGGGTAGACCTGTTGCCCTGGCCGGCCTAGGCCTCCGGCAACCCGGCCCGTTGGTAGACCTGCTGCCCTGGCTGGCCTCGGCCTTCAGGCGCTGTGACCCTGGGTAGACCTGTTGTCCTGGCCGGATTCGGCCTCCAGGCGCCTGGACCCTTCGTAGACCTGTTGTCCCCGGCCGGACTCGGCCTCCAGGCACCGGGGCTCTGGGGAGACCTGTTGTCCCTGGCCGGCCCCAGCCTCCAGGCACCCTGCCTGTGGGTAGCCCTGTTGTCCTGACCGGTCTCGGCCTCCGGCCGACTGGCCCATGGGTAGACCTATTGCACTGGCCGGTCTCGGCCTCCAGGCACTGGGCCTGTGGGTAGAATAGTTGCCCTGGCCGACCTCGGCCGCCAGGCACCGGGCCCATGGGTAGACAAGTTGCCCTGGCCGGCCTCGGCCTCCAGGCGCCGGGGCCCAGGGTAGACCTGCTGTCCCCGGCGGGCCTCGGCCTCCAGGCGCAGGGACCGTGGGTAGACCTGTTGCCCATGCCAGCCTTAGCCTCTGGCCGACCAGCCTGTGGGTAGACCTGCTGTGCTGGCCGGCCTTAGCTTCCGGCCGCCTGGCCCACTGGGTAGACCTGTGTCCCTAGCAGACTGCGGCCTCCAGGTGCCGGGGCCCTGGGTAGACCTGTTTTCTCGGCCCTGTCTTCGCTTACTTCCGCCTGGCTCGTGGGTCGACCTGTTGTCCTGGACGGCCTTAGCCTCCGGCTGCCCGGTTCCATGGGTAGACCTGTTGCCCTGGCCAGCCTCGGCCTTCAGGCGCTGTGCCCCTGGGTAGACCTGTTGTCCTGGCCGGATTCGGCCTCCAGGCGCCTGGACCCTTCGTTGACCTGTTGTCCCCGGCGGGCCTCGGCCTCCAGGCGCCGGGACCGTGGGGAGACTTGTTGCCCATGCCGGCCTTAGACTCTGGCCGACCGGCCTGTGGGTAGACCTGCTGTGCTGGCCGGCCTTAGCTTCCGGCCGCCCGGCCCCTGGGGCTTAGGCCGGCCAGGACACCAGGTCTACCCATGGGCTGGGCCGCCGGAGGCTAAGGCCAGCAAGGGCAACCTGTCTACCCAGAGACCGGGCGCCTGGAGGCCGAGTCCGGCCAGGGCCACAGGTCTACCCAGGGACCGGGCAACCGGAGGCTAGGGCCGGCCAGGACAACAGGTCTACCCACAAGCCAGGCAGGCAGAGGCCGAGGCCGGCCAGGCCAACAGGTCTACCATTGGGCCTGTCGGCCGCAGGCCGAGGCCGGCCAGGGCAGCAGGTCTACCCGCGGGCCAGTCGTAGGTAAGCCAAGACGGGGCCGAGACGACAGGTCTACCACCAAGCCGGGCAGGCGGAGGCCAAGGCCAGCCAGGGACAACAGGTCTACCCAGCGGCCCGGCGCCTAGCGGCCGAGGCCGACCAGGGCAACAGGTCTACCAACGGAGCTGGGCGGCCGGAGGACAAGGCCGACCAGGACAACAGGTCTACCCACGGGCCGGGTGGCCGGAGGCTAAGGCCGGCAAGGAGAACATGTCTGACCACGGGCCGGTCATAGGTAAGCCAAGACGGGGCCGAGATGACAGGTCTACCCACAAGCCGGGCAGGCGGAGGCCGAGGCCGGACGGGGACAACAGGTCTACCCTGGGCCCCGGCGCCTGGCAGCCGAGGCCAGACAGGGAGACAGGTCTACCAAGGGACCGGGCGGAGGTAAGCTAAGACGGGGCCCGGATAACAGGTCTACGCAGGACCTTTGCGTCTGGAGTCCGAGGCCATCCAGGGCAACAGGTCTATCCACGAACTGGGCGCCTGGAGGCTGAGGCCTTTCAGGAAAACAGGTCTACCCGGAGGCCGGGCGCCTGGAGGCTAAGACCGGCCAGGGCAAAAGGTCTACCCACGGGCCGGGTGGCCGGAGGCTAAGGCCGGCAAGGGCAACATGTCTACATGTCTAGGAGTTGCCCGATGGGGAGTTGACAAACTCACAGACACCTACAGAGCGCCCCCCGGGGCAATCACACTCTATATGGACTGGGCACGCCAGAAATGGGGCTGGGACCCCCAGACATCCCTCCCCATAAACCTGACCACCCCAGAAATAGGCTGGAACCCCCAGAGGCCTACCGATGGACTGGGCACTCCAGAAATGAGGCTGGGACTCCCACACACCCCTTCCCGATGAACCTAAATTCCCCAGAAATGGGGCTGGGACCACCAGAGACCCCTCCCCATGGGCTTAGGACCACCAGAAATAGGACATGGAGATCCAGAGACCACTCGCGATGGGCCTGGGATCCCCAGACTGGGGCTAGGAGCCCCGCACATGAGCCACGCCAACTTGCTGCCGTGCCCCACCCTCAGCGTCGAACTAAGCAATCAGCGCCTGGAACAATCAGCGCGGGAATGCCATTCAAATCGACCAATCATATCGCTCTCTCATTCTTGCTCAACTCCTTCATTATGACATCACAAGCGGCCATGATGCTCAGCCCATCCCCACTATGATGTCGCTGCGCTCCCATTGGCTGTTGACCAGAGGGCGTGGCTTGCCTGGACTATAAAAGGCATGTGCCGGGGCACAGGGCTCAGTGCGGGCCCAGCGATGGGAGCGGTGGCGGAGCACCATGAGCGCCCGGGAGCCGCCATCGGCTGCGGAGGGTGGCCAGCGGCGGGGACTGCCCTAAGGTGAGGAGGGAGGACACCGACAGAACATGCCCCAGGGCAACGAGCACCGGGAGCGGTGGAGCATCGCTCCTGAGCGAGGAGGATGGTGCTGGGAGCATTCCTGGTTCGTGAGTAAACCTGTTGTCCCTGGTAGGCCTCGGCCTCCGGGTGCCGGGGCCCTGGGGAGACCTGTTGTCTCGGCCCTGTCTTGGCTTACCTCTGGCCGGCCCCTGGGTAGACCTGCTGTCCTGGCCGGCCTTAGCCTCCGGCCGCCTAGCCCCTGGGTAGACCTGTTGAAATGGCCGGCCTCATCCTCCAGGCGCCCGACCCCTGGGTAGACCTGGTTTCCTGGCCATCCTCAGCCTCCGGCCGCCCGGCCAATGGGTAGACCTGTTGTCTCGGCCTTGTCTTGGCTTACGTCTGCCTGGCCTGTGGGTAGACCTCTCTCCCTGGCCAGACTCGGCCTTCAGGCACTAGGATCTTGGGTAGACCTGTGGCCCTGGCCGGCCTCGGCCTCCAGGCACCGGGCCCCTGGGTACACCTGTTGTCCTGGCTGGCCTTGGCCTCTGGCCGCCCGGCCCATGGGTAGACCTCTTGTCTTGGCCCCGTCTTGGCTTACCTCTGCCCGGCTCGTGGGTCGACCTGCTGTCCTGGCCGGCCTTAGCCTCCGGCCGCCTGTCCCCTGAGTAGACCTGTTGCCCTGGACGGCCTTGGCCTTCAGGCACCAGGCCTGTGGGTAGACCTGTTGCCCTGGCTGGCCTTAGCCTCCGGCCGACCGGCCCCTGGGTAGACCTGTTGCCCTGGCCGGCCTCGGCCGCCAGGCGCTGGGCCCGTGGGTAGACCTGTTTCCCTGGCCGGACTCAGGCTCCAGGCACCGGGACCGTGGGTACACATGTAGCCCTGGCTGGACTCGCGCTCTAGGTGCCGGGACCGTGGGAAGACCTGTTGTCCCTGGCCGGCCTCCGCCTCCAGGCGCCCGGCCCCTGGGTAGACCTGTTACCTTTGCCGGCCTCGGCCTTCGGCCGCCTGGCCCATGGGTAGACCTGTTTTCTCGGCCCTGTTTTGGCTTACCTCTGCCCGGCCCATGGGTAGATCTGTTGTCCTGGCCGGCCTTAGCCCCTGGCCGCCCGGCCCGTGGGTAGACCTGTTGTCCTGGCCAGCCTGAGCCCCCGGCCGCCAGGCCCGTGGGTAGACCTGTTGCCCTGGCCGGTCTCGGCCTCCAGGTGCTGGGGCCCAGGGTAGACCTGTTGTCCCTGGCCGGCCTCAGCCTCCAGGCAGGGGGCACCAGGGTAGACCTGTTGTCCTGACTGGCCTCATCCTCTGGCCGCCCGGCCCGTGGGTAGACCTATTGTCTCGGCCCCGTCTTGGCTTACCTCCGCCCGGCTCCGTGGGTAGACCTGTTGTCCTGGCTGGCCTTAGCCTCCGGCCGCCCGGCCCCTGGGTAGACCTGTGTCGCTGGATGCTGTGGTCTCCAGGTGCCATGTCCCTGGGTAGACCTGTTGTTTCGGCCTTGTCTTGGCTTACCTCCGCCCTGCCTGTGGGTAGACCTGTTGTCCTGGCTGGCCTTAGCCTCCAGCCGCCAGGCCCTGTGGGTAGAGCTGTTGTCTCAGCCCCGTCTTGGCTTACCTCTGCTCGGCCCTTGGGTAGACCTGTTGCCATGGCCGTCCTTAGCCTCCGGCCACCCGGCCTCATGGGTAAACCTGTTGTCCTGGCCGGCCTTAGCCTCTGGCCGCCTAACCCCTTTGTAGACCTGTTGTCTCGGACCTGTCTTGGCTTACCTCCACCCCGCTTGTGGGTAGACCTGGTGTCCTGGCCGGCCTTAGCCCCCGGCCGCCCAGCCCGTGGGTAGACCTGTTGTCCTGGCCGGCCTTAGCCTCCGGCCGACCGGTCCCTGGGTAGACCGTTTGCCATTTCCGCACTCTGCCTTCAGGCACCGGGCCTGTGTGTAGAGCTGTTGTCCTTGGCCGGACTCGGGCTCCAGGTGCCGGGACTGTGAGTAGACCTGTTGTCCCCAGGCGGCCTTGGTCTCCGGCCGCCCGGCCCGTAGGTAGACCTGTTTTCTCGGCCCCGTCTTCGCTTACCTCCACCCGGCCCGTGGGTAGACCTTTTGTCCTGGCCGGCCTTGGCCTCCGGCCGCCTGGTCCGTGGGTAGACCTGTTGTCTCGGACCTGTCTTGGCTTTCCTCCGCCCGGCCCCTGGGTAGACCTGTCTCCTTGGCCGGCCTGAGCCTCCGGCCCAACGGCCCATTGGTAGACCTGTTGCCCTGGCCGGTCTCGGCCTCCAGGTGCTGGGGCCCAGGGTAGACCTGCAGCCCCCGGCGGGCCTCGGCCTCCAGGCGCAGGGACCGTGGGGAGACCTGTTGCCCATGCCAGCCTTAGCCTCTGGCCGGCCAGCCCGTGGGTAGACCTGCTGTGCCAGCCGGCCTTAGCCTCCGGCCGCCAGGCCCCTGGGTAGACCTGTTGCACTGGCCAGCTTCAGCCGCTAGGCGCCGGGCCGCTGGGTAGACCTGTTGTCCCTGGCTGGCCTCGGCCTCCGCCTGCCCGGCCCGTGTGTAGACCTGTCGTCTCGGGCCCGTCTTGGCTTACCTACGCCCGGCCCGTGGGTAGACCTGTTGCCCTGGCCGGCCTAGGCCTCCGGCAACCCAGCCCGTTGGTAGACCTGCTGCCCTGGCTGGCCTCGGCCTTCAGGCGCTGGGCCCGTGGGTAGACCTGTTGTCCTGGCCGGATTCGGCCTCCAGGCGCCTGGACCCTTCGTTGACCTGTTGTCCCCGGCCGGACTCGGCCTCCAGGCACCGGGGCTCTGGGGAGACCTGTTGTCCCTGGCCGGCCCCAGCCTCCAGGCACCCTGCCTGTGGGTAGCCCTGTTGTCCTGACCGGTCTCGGCCTCCGGCCGACTGGCCCATGGGTAGACCTATTGCACTGGCCGGTCTCGGCCTCCAGGCACTGGGCCTGTGGGTAGAATAGTTGCCCTGGCCGACCTCGGCCGCCAGGCACCGGGCCCATGGGTAGACAAGTTGCCCTGGCCGGCCTCGGCCTCCAGGCGCCGGGGCCCAGGGTAGACCTGCTGTCCCCGGCGGGCCTCGGCCTCCAGGCGCAGGGACCGTGGGTAGACCTGTTGCCCATGCCAGCCTTAGCCTCTGGCCGACCAGCCTGTGGGTAGACCTGCTGTGCTGGCCGGCCTTAGCTTCCGGCCGCCTGGCCCACTGGGTAGACCTGTGTCCCTAGCAGACTGCGGCCTCCAGGTGCCGGGGCCCTGGGTAGACCTGTTTTCTCGGCCCTGTCTTCGCTTACTTCCGCCTGGCTCGTGGGTCGACCTGTTGTCCTGGACGGCCTTAGCCTCCGGCTGCCCGGTTCCATGGGTAGACCTGTTGCCCTGGCCAGCCTCGGCCTTCAGGCGCTGTGCCCCTGGGTAGACCTGTTGTCCTGGCCGGATTCGGCCTCCAGGCGCCTGGACCCTTCGTTGACCTGTTGTCCCCGGCGGGCCTCGGCCTCCAGGCGCCGGGACCGTGGGGAGACTTGTTGCCCATGCCGGCCTTAGACTCTGGCCGACCGGCCTGTGGGTAGACCTGCTGTGCTGGCCGGCCTTAGCTTCCGGCCGCCCGGCCCCTGGGGCTTAGGCCGGCCAGGACACCAGGTCTACCCATGGGCTGGGCCGCCGGAGGCTAAGGCCAGCAAGGGCAACCTGTCTACCCAGAGACCGGGCGCCTGGAGGCCGAGTCCGGCCAGGGCCACAGGTCTACCCAGGGACCGGGCAACCGGAGGCTAGGGCCGGCCAGGACAACAGGTCTACCCACAAGCCAGGCAGGCAGAGGCCGAGGCCGGCCAGGCCAACAGGTCTACCATTGGGCCTGTCGGCCGCAGGCCGAGGCCGGCCAGGGCAGCAGGTCTACCCGCGGGCCAGTCGTAGGTAAGCCAAGATGGGGCCGAGACGACAGGTCTACCACCAAGCCGGGCAGGCGGAGGCCAAGGCCAGCCAGGGACAACAGGTCTACCCAGCGGCCCGGCGCCTAGCGGCCGAGGCCGACCAGGGCAACAGGTCTACCAACGGAGCTGGGCGGCCGGAGGACAAGGCCGACCAGGACAACAGGTCTACCCACGGGCCGGGTGGCCGGAGGCTAAGGCCGGCAAGGAGAACATGTCTGACCACGGGCCGGTCATAGGTAAGCCAAGACGGGGCCGAGATGACAGGTCTACCCACAAGCCGGGCAGGCGGAGGCCGAGGCCGGACGGGGACAACAGGTCTACCCTGGGCCCCGGCGCCTGGCAGCCGAGGCCAGACAGGGAGACAGGTCTACCAAGGGACCGGGCGGAGGTAAGCTAAGACGGGGCCCGGATAACAGGTCTACGCAGGACCTTTGCGTCTGGAGTCCGAGGCCATCCAGGGCAACAGGTCTATCCACGAACTGGGCGCCTGGAGGCTGAGGCCTTTCAGGAAAACAGGTCTACCCGGAGGCCGGGCGCCTGGAGGCTAAGACCGGCCAGGGCAAAAGGTCTACCCACGGGCCGGGTGGCCGGAGGCTAAGGCCGGCAAGGGCAACATGTCTACATGTCTAGGAGTTGCCCGATGGGGAGTTGACAAACTCACAGACACCTACAGAGCGCCCCCCGGGGCAATCACACTCTATATGGACTGGGCACGCCAGAAATGGGGCTGGGACCCCCAGACATCCCTCCCCATAAACCTGACCACCCCAGAAATAGGCTGGAACCCCCAGAGGCCTACCGATGGACTGGGCACTCCAGAAATGAGGCTGGGACTCCCACACACCCCTTCCCGATGAACCTAAATTCCCCAGAAATGGGGCTGGGACCACCAGAGACCCCTCCCCATGGGCTTAGGACCACCAGAAATAGGACATGGAGATCCAGAGACCACTCGCGATGGGCCTGGGATCCCCAGACTGGGGCTAGGAGCCCCGCACATGAGCCACGCCAACTTGCTGCCGTGCCCCACCCTCAGCGTCGAACTAAGCAATCAGCGCCTGGAACAATCAGCGCGGGAATGCCATTCAAATCGACCAATCATATCGCTCTCTCATTCTTGCTCAACTCCTTCATTATGACATCACAAGCGGCCATGATGCTCAGCCCATCCCCACTATGATGTCGCTGCGCTCCCATTGGCTGTTGACCAGAGGGCGTGGCTTGCCTGGACTATAAAAGGCATGTGCCGGGGCACAGGGCTCAGTGCGGGCCCAGCGATGGGAGCGGTGGCGGAGCACCATGAGCGCCCGGGAGCCGCCATCGGCTGCGGAGGGTGGCCAGCGGCGGGGACTGCCCTAAGGTGAGGAGGGAGGACACCGACAGAACATGCCCCAGGGCAACGAGCACCGGGAGCGGTGGAGCATCGCTCCTGAGCGAGGAGGATGGTGCTGGGAGCATTCCTGGTTCGTGAGTAAACCTGTTGTCCCTGGTAGGCCTCGGCCTCCGGGTGCCGGGGCCCTGGGGAGACCTGTTGTCTCGGCCCTGTCTTGGCTTACCTCTGGCCGGCCCCTGGGTAGACCTGCTGTCCTGGCCGGCCTTAGCCTCCGGCCGCCTAGCCCCTGGGTAGACCTGTTGAAATGGCCGGCCTCATCCTCCAGGCGCCCGACCCCTGGGTAGACCTGGTTTCCTGGCCATCCTCAGCCTCCGGCCGCCCGGCCAATGGGTAGACCTGTTGTCTCGGCCTTGTCTTGGCTTACGTCTGCCTGGCCTGTGGGTAGACCTCTCTCCCTGGCCAGACTCGGCCTTCAGGCACTAGGATCTTGGGTAGACCTGTGGCCCTGGCCGGCCTCGGCCTCCAGGCACCGGGCCCCTGGGTACACCTGTTGTCCTGGCTGGCCTTGGCCTCTGGCCGCCCGGCCCATGGGTAGACCTCTTGTCTTGGCCCCGTCTTGGCTTACCTCTGCCCGGCTCGTGGGTCGACCTGCTGTCCTGGCCGGCCTTAGCCTCCGGCCGCCTGTCCCCTGAGTAGACCTGTTGCCCTGGACGGCCTTGGCCTTCAGGCACCAGGCCTGTGGGTAGACCTGTTGCCCTGGCTGGCCTTAGCCTCCGGCCGACCGGCCCCTGGGTAGACCTGTTGCCCTGGCCGGCCTCGGCCGCCAGGCGCTGGGCCCGTGGGTAGACCTGTTTCCCTGGCCGGACTCAGGCTCCAGGCACCGGGACCGTGGGTACACATGTAGCCCTGGCTGGACTCGCGCTCTAGGTGCCGGGACCGTGGGAAGACCTGTTGTCCCTGGCCGGCCTCCGCCTCCAGGCGCCCGGCCCCTGGGTAGACCTGTTACCTTTGCCGGCCTCGGCCTTCGGCCGCCTGGCCCATGGGTAGACCTGTTTTCTCGGCCCTGTTTTGGCTTACCTCTGCCCGGCCCATGGGTAGATCTGTTGTCCTGGCCGGCCTTAGCCCCTGGCCGCCCGGCCCGTGGGTAGACCTGTTGTCCTGGCCAGCCTGAGCCCCCGGCCGCCAGGCCCGTGGGTAGACCTGTTGCCCTGGCCGGTCTCGGCCTCCAGGTGCTGGGGCCCAGGGTAGACCTGTTGTCCCTGGCCGGCCTCAGCCTCCAGGCAGGGGGCACCAGGGTAGACCTGTTGTCCTGACTGGCCTCATCCTCTGGCCGCCCGGCCCGTGGGTAGACCTATTGTCTCGGCCCCGTCTTGGCTTACCTCCGCCCGGCTCCGTGGGTAGACCTGTTGTCCTGGCTGGCCTTAGCCTCCGGCCGCCCGGCCCCTGGGTAGACCTGTGTCGCTGGATGCTGTGGTCTCCAGGTGCCATGTCCCTGGGTAGACCTGTTGTTTCGGCCTTGTCTTGGCTTACCTCCGCCCTGCCTGTGGGTAGACCTGTTGTCCTGGCTGGCCTTAGCCTCCAGCCGCCAGGCCCTGTGGGTAGAGCTGTTGTCTCAGCCCCGTCTTGGCTTACCTCTGCTCGGCCCTTGGGTAGACCTGTTGCCATGGCCGTCCTTAGCCTCCGGCCACCCGGCCTCATGGGTAAACCTGTTGTCCTGGCCGGCCTTAGCCTCTGGCCGCCTAACCCCTTTGTAGACCTGTTGTCTCGGACCTGTCTTGGCTTACCTCCACCCCGCTTGTGGGTAGACCTGGTGTCCTGGCCGGCCTTAGCCCCCGGCCGCCCAGCCCGTGGGTAGACCTGTTGTCCTGGCCGGCCTTAGCCTCCGGCCGACCGGTCCCTGGGTAGACCGTTTGCCATTTCCGCACTCTGCCTTCAGGCACCGGGCCTGTGTGTAGAGCTGTTGTCCTTGGCCGGACTCGGGCTCCAGGTGCCGGGACTGTGAGTAGACCTGTTGTCCCCAGGCGGCCTTGGTCTCCGGCCGCCCGGCCCGTAGGTAGACCTGTTTTCTCGGCCCCGTCTTCGCTTACCTCCACCCGGCCCGTGGGTAGACCTTTTGTCCTGGCCGGCCTTGGCCTCCGGCCGCCTGGTCCGTGGGTAGACCTGTTGTCTCGGACCTGTCTTGGCTTTCCTCCGCCCGGCCCCTGGGTAGACCTGTCTCCTTGGCCGGCCTGAGCCTCCGGCCCAACGGCCCATTGGTAGACCTGTTGCCCTGGCCGGTCTCGGCCTCCAGGTGCTGGGGCCCAGGGTAGACCTGCAGCCCCCGGCGGGCCTCGGCCTCCAGGCGCAGGGACCGTGGGGAGACCTGTTGCCCATGCCAGCCTTAGCCTCTGGCCGGCCAGCCCGTGGGTAGACCTGCTGTGCCAGCCGGCCTTAGCCTCCGGCCGCCAGGCCCCTGGGTAGACCTGTTGCACTGGCCAGCTTCAGCCGCTAGGCGCCGGGCCGCTGGGTAGACCTGTTGTCCCTGGCTGGCCTCGGCCTCCGCCTGCCCGGCCCGTGTGTAGACCTGTCGTCTCGGGCCCGTCTTGGCTTACCTACGCCCGGCCCGTGGGTAGACCTGTTGCCCTGGCCGGCCTAGGCCTCCGGCAACCCAGCCCGTTGGTAGACCTGCTGCCCTGGCTGGCCTCGGCCTTCAGGCGCTGGGCCCGTGGGTAGACCTGTTGTCCTGGCCGGATTCGGCCTCCAGGCGCCTGGACCCTTCGTAGACCTGTTGTCCCCGGCCGGACTCGGCCTCCAGGCACCGGGGCTCTGGGTAGACCTGTTGTCCCTGGCCGGCCCCAGCCTCCAGGCACCCTGTCTGTGGGTAGCCCTGTTGTCCTGACCGGTCTCGGCCTCCGGCCGACTGGCCCATGGGTAGACCTATTGCACTGGCCGGTCTCGGCCTCCAGGCACTGGGCCTGTGGGTAGAATAGTTGCCCTGGCCGACCTCGGCCACCAGGCACCGGGCCCATGGGTAGACAAGTTGCCCTGGCCGGCCTCGGCCTCCAGGCGCCGGGGCCCAGGGTAGACCTGCTGTCCCCGGCGGGCCTCGGCCTCCAGGCGCAGGGACCGTGGGTAGACCTGTTGCCCATGCCAGCCTTAGCCTCTGGCCGACCAGCCTGTGGGTAGACCTGCTGTGCTGGCCGGCCTTAGCTTCCGGCCGCCTGGCCCACTGGGTAGACCTGTGTCCCTGGCAGACTGCGGCCTCCAGGTGCCGGGGCCCTGGGTAGACCTGTTTTCTCGGCCCTGTCTTCGCTTACTTCCGCCTGGCTCGTGGGTCGACCTGTTGTCCTGGACGGCCTTAGCCTCCGGCTGCCCGGTTCCGTGGGTAGACCTGTTGCCCTGGCCAGCCTCGGCCTTCAGGCGCTGTGCCCCTGGGTAGACCTGTTGTCCTGGCCGGATTCGGCCTCCAGGCGCCTGGACCCTTCGTTGACCTGTTGTCCCCGGCGGGCCTCGGCCTCCAGGCGCCGGGACCGTGGGGAGACTTGTTGCCCATGCCGGCCTTAGACTCTGGCCGACCGGCCTGTGGGTAGACCTGCTGTGCTGGCCGGCCTTAGCTTCCGGCCGCCCGGCCCCTGGGGCTTAGGCCGGCCAGGACACCAGGTCTACCCATGGGCTGGGCCGCCGGAGGCTAAGGCCAGCAAGGGCAACCTGTCTACCCAGAGACCGGGCGCCTGGAGGCCGAGTCCGGCCAGGGCCACAGGTCTACCCAGGGACCGGGCAACCGGAGGCTAGGGCCGGCCAGGACAACAGGTCTACCCACAAGCCAGGCAGGCGGAGGCCGAGGCCGGCCAGGCCAACAGGTCTACCATTAGGCCTGTCGGCCGCAGGCCGAGGCCGGCCAGGGCAGCAGGTCTACCCGCGGGCCAGTCGTAGGTAAGCCAAGACGGGGCCGAGACGACAGGTCTACCACCAAGCCAGGCAGGCGGAGGCCAAGGCCAGCCAGGGACAACAGGTCTACCCAGCGGCCCGGCGCCTGGCGGCCGAGGCCGACCAGGGCAACAGGTCTACCAACGGAGCTGGGCGGCCGGAGGACAAGGCCGACCAGGACAACAGGTCTACCCACGGGCCGGGTGGCCGGAGGCTAAGGCCGGCAAGGACAACATGTCTGACCACGGGCCGGTCATAGGTAAGCCAAGACGGGGCCGAGATGACAGGTCTACCCACAAGCCGGGCAGGCGGAGGCCGAGGCCGGACGGGGAGAACAGGTCTACCCTGGGCCCCGGCGCCTGGCAGCCGAGGCCAGACAGGGAGACAGGTCTACCAAGGGACCGGGCGGAGGTAAGCTAAGACGGGGCCCAGATAACAGGTCTACGCAGGACCTTTGCGTCTGGAGTCCGAGGCCATCCAGGGCAACAGGTCTATCCACGAACTGGGCGCCTGGAGGCTGAGGCCTTTCAGGAAAACAGGTCTACCCGGAGGCCGGGCGCCTGGAGGCTAAGACCGGCCAGGGCAAAAGGTCTACCCACGGGCCGGTTGGCCGGAGGCTAAGGCCGGCAAGGGCAACATGTCTACATGTCTAGGAGTTGCCCGATGGGGAGTTGACAAACTCACAGACACCTACAGAGCGCCCCCCGGGGCAATCACACTATATATGGACTGGGCACGCCAGAAATGGGGCTGGGACCCCCAGACATCCCTCCCCATAAACCTGACCACCCCAGAAATAGGCTGGAACCCCCAGAGGCCTACCGATGGACTGGGCACTCCAGAAATGAGGCTGGGACTCCCACACACCCCTTCCCGATGAACCTAAATTCCCCAGAAATGGGGCTGGGACCACCAGAGACCCCTCCCCATGGGCTTAGGACCACCAGAAATAGGACATGGAGATCCAGAGACTACTCGCGATGGGCCTGGGATCCCCAGACTGGGGCTAGGAGCCCCGCACATGAGCCACGCCAACTTGCTGCCGTGCCCCACCCTCAGCGTCGAACTAAGCAATCAGCGCCTGGAACAATCAGCGCGGGAATGCCATTCAAATCGACCAATCATATCGCTCTCTCATTCTTGCTCAACTCCTTCATTGTGACATCACAAGCGGCCATGATGCTCAGCCCATCCCCACTATGATGTCGCTGCGCTCCCATTGGCTGTTGACCAGAGGGCGTGGCTTGCCTGGACTATAAAAGGCATGTGCCGGGGCACAGGGCTCAGTGCGGGCCCAGCGATGGGAGCGGTGGCGGAGCACCATGAGCGCCCGGGAGCCGCCATCGGCTGCGGAGGGTGGCCAGCGGCGGGGACTGCCCTAAGGTGAGGAGGGAGGACACCGACAGAACATGCCCCAGGGCAACGAGCACCGGGAGCGGTGGAGCATCGCTCCTGAGCGAGGAGGATGGTGCTGGGAGCATTCCTGGTTCGTGAGTAAACCTGTTGTCCCTGGTAGGCCTCGGCCTCCGGGTGCCGGGGCCCTGGGGAGACCTGTTGTCTCGGCCCTGTCTTGGCTTACCTCTGGCCGGCCCCTGGGTAGACCTGCTGTCCTGGCCGGCCTTAGCCTCCGGCCGCCTAGCCCCTGGGTAGACCTGTTGAAATGGCCGGCCTCATCCTCCAGGCGCCCGACCCCTGGGTAGACCTGGTTTCCTGGCCATCCTCGGCCTCCGGCCGCCCGGCCAATGGGTAGACCTGTTGTCTCGGCCTTGTCTTGGCTTACGTCTGCCTGGCCTGTGGGTAGACCTCCCTCCCTGGCCAGACTCGGCCTTCAGGCACTAGGATCTTGGGTAGACCTGTGGCCCTGGCCGGCCTCGGCCTCCAGGCACCGGGCCCCTGGGTACACCTGTTGTCCTGGCTGGCCTTGGCCTCTGGCCGCCCGGCCCATGGGTAGACCTGTTGTCTCGGCCCCGTCTTGGCTTACCTCTGCCCGGCTCGTGGGTCGACCTGCTGTCCTGGCCGGCCTTAGCCTCCAGCCGCCTGTCCCCTGAGTAGACCTGTTGCCCTGGTCGGCCTTGGCCTTCAGGCGCCAGGCCTGTGGGTAGACCTGTTGCCCTGGCTGGCCTTAGCCACCGGCCGATCGGCCCCTGGGTAGACCTGTTGCCCTGGCCGGCCTCGGCCGCCAGGTGCTGGGCCCGTGGGTAGACCTGTTTCCCTGGCCAGACTCAGGCTCCAGGCACCGGGACCGTGGGTACACATGTAGCCCTGGCTGGACTCGCGCTCTAGGCGCCGGGACCGTGGGAAGACCTGTTGTCCCTGGCCGGCCTCCGCCTCCAGGCGCCCGGCCCCTGGGTAGACCTGTTACCTTGGCCGGCCTCGGCCTTCGGCCGCCTGGCCCATGGGTAGACCTGTTTTCTTGGCCCTGTTTTGGCTTACCTCTGCCCGGCCCATGGGTAGATCTGTTGTCCTGGCCGGCCTTAGCCCCTGGCCGCCCGGCCCGTGGGTAGACCTGTTGTCCTGGCCAGCCTGAGCCCCCGGCCGCCAGGCCCATGGGTAGACCTGTTGCACTGGCCGGCCTTAGCCTCCAGGCGCCGGGGCCCTGGGTAGACCTGTTGTCCCTGGCCGGCCTCAGCCTCCAGGCAGGGGGCACCAGGGTAGACCTGTTGTCCTGACTGGCCTCATCCTCTGGCCGCCCGGCCCGTGGGTAGACCTATTGTCTCGGCCTTGTCTTGGCTTACCTCCGCCCTGCCTGTGGGTAGACCTGTTGTCCTGGCTGGCCTTAGCCTCCAGCCGCCAGGCCCTGTGGGTAGACCTGTTGTCTCAGCCCCATCTTGGCTTACCTCTGCTCGGCCCTTGGGTAGACCTGTTGCCATGGCCGTCCTTAGCCTCCGGCCAACCGGCCTCATGGGTAAACCTGTTGTCCTGGCCGGCCTTAGCCTCTGGCCGCCTAACCCCTTTGTAGACCTGTTGTCTCGGACCTGTCTTGGCTTACCTCCGCCCGGCTTGTGGGTAGACCTGGTGTCCTGGCCGGCCTTAGCCCCCGGCCGCCCAGCCCGTGGGTAGACCTGTTGTCCTGGCCGGCCTTAGCCTCCGGCCGACCGGTCCCTGGGTAGACCGTTTGCCATTTCCGCACTCTGCCTTCAGGCACCGGGCCTGTGTGTAGAGCTGTTGTCCTCGGCCGGACTCGGGCTCCAGGTGCCGGGACTGTGAGTAGACCTGTTGTCCCCAGGCGGCCTTGGTCTCCGGCCGCCCGGCCCGTAGGTAGACCTGTTTTCTCGGCCCCGTCTTCGCTTACCTCCACCCGGCCCGTGGGTAGACCTTTTGTCCTGGCCGGCCTTGGCCTCCGGCCGCCTGGTCCGTGGGTAGACCTGTTGTCTCGGACCTGTCTTGGCTTTCCTCCGCCCGGCCCCTGGGTAGACCTGTCTCCTTGGCCGGCCTGAGCCTCCGGCCCAACGGCCCATTGGTAGACCTGTTGCCCTGGCCGGTCTCGGCCTCCAGGTGCTGGGGCCCAGGGTAGACCTGCAGCCCCCGGCGGGCCTCGGCCTCCAGGCGCAGGGACCGTGGGGAGACCTGTTGCCCATGCCAGCCTTAGCCTCTGGCCGGCCAGCCCGTGGGTAGACCTGCTGTGCCAGCCGGCCTTAGCCTCCAGCCGCCAGGCCCCTGGGTAGACCTGTTGCACTGGCCAGCTTCGGCCGCTAGGCGCCGGGCCGCTGGGTAGACCTGTTGTCCCTGGCTGGCCTCGGCCTCCGCCTGCCCGGCCCGTGTGTAGACCTGTCGTCTCGGGCCCGTCTTGGCTTACCTACGCCCGGCCCGTGGGTAGACCTGTTGCCCTGGCCGGCCTAGGCCTCCGGCAACCCGGCCCGTTGGTAGACCTGCTGCCCTGGCTGGCCTCGGCCTTCAGGCGCTGGGCCCGTGGGTAGACCTGTTGTCCTGGCCGGACTCGGCCTCCAGGCGCCTGGACCCTTCGTAGACCTGTTGTCCCCGGCCGGACTCGGCCTCCAGGCACCGGGGCTCTGGGTAGACCTGTTGTCCCTGGCCGGCCTCAGCCTCCCGGCACCCTGCCTGTGGGTAGCCCTGTTGTCCTGACCGGTCTCGGCCTCCGGCCGTCTGGCCCGTGTGTAGACCTGTTTTCTAGGCCTTGTCTTGGCTTTCCTCCGCCCGGCCCCAGGGTAGACCTGTCTCCTGGGCCAGCCTTAGCCTCCGGCCGACTGGCCCATGGGTAGACCTGTTGCACTGGCCGGTCTCGGCCTCCAGGCGCTGGGCCTGTGGGTAGAATAGTTGCCCTGGCCGACCTCGGCCGCCAGGCACCGGGCCCGTGGGTAGACAAGTTGCCCTGGCCGGCCTCGGCCTCCAGGCGCCGGGGCCCAGGGTAGACCTGCTGTCCCCGGCGGGCCTCGGCCTCCAGGCGCAGGGACCGTGGGTAGACCTGTTGCCCATGCCAGCCTTAGCCTCTGGCCGACCGGCCTGTGGGTAGACCTGCTGTGCTGGCCGGCCTTAGCTTCCGGCCGCCTGGCCCACTGGGTAGACCTGTGTCCCTAGCAGACTGCGGCCTCCAGGTGCCGGGGCCCTGGGTAGACCTGTTTTCTCGGCCCTGTCTTCGCTTACTTCCGCCTGGCTCGTGGGTCGACCTGTTGTCCTGGACGGCCTTAGCCTCCGGCTGCCCGGTTCCGTGGGTAGACCTGTTGCCCTGGCCAGCCTCGGCCTTCAGGCGCTGTGCCCCTGGGTAGACCTGTTGTCCTGGCCGGATTCGGCCTCCAGGCGCCTGGACCCTTCGTTGACCTGTTGTCCCCGGCGGGCCTCGGCCTCCAGGCGCCGGGACCGTGGGGAGACTTGTTGCCCATGCCGGCCTTAGACTCTGGCCGACCGGCCTGTGGGTAGACCTGCTGTGCTGGCCGGCCTTAGCTTCCGGCCGCCCGGCCCCTGGGGCTTAGGCCGGCCAGGACACCAGGTCTACCCATGGGCTGGGCCGCCGGAGGCTAAGGCCAGCAAGGGCAACCTGTCTACCCAGAGACCGGGCGCCTGGAGGCCGAGTCCGGCCAGGGCCACAGGTCTACCCAGGGACCGGGCAACCGGAGGCTAGGGCCGGCCAGGACAACAGGTCTACCCACAAGCCAGGCAGGCGGAGGCCGAGGCCGGCCAGGCCAACAGGTCTACCATTAGGCCTGTCGGCCGCAGGCCGAGGCCGGCCAGGGCAGCAGGTCTACCCGCGGGCCAGTCGTAGGTAAGCCAAGACGGGGCCGAGACGACAGGTCTACCACCAAGCCAGGCAGGCGGAGGCCAAGGCCAGCCAGGGACAACAGGTCTACCCAGCGGCCCGGCGCCTGGCGGCCGAGGCCGACCAGGGCAACAGGTCTACCAACGGAGCTGGGCGGCCGGAGGACAAGGCCGACCAGGACAACAGGTCTACCCACGGGCCGGGTGGCCGGAGGCTAAGGCCGGCAAGGACAACATGTCTGACCACGGGCCGGTCATAGGTAAGCCAAGACGGGGCCGAGATGACAGGTCTACCCACAAGCCGGGCAGGCGGAGGCCGAGGCCGGACGGGGAGAACAGGTCTACCCTGGGCCCGGCGCCTGGCAGCCGAGGCCAGACAGGGAGACAGGTCTACCAAGGGACCGGGCGGAGGTAAGCTAAGACGGGGCCCAGATAACAGGTCTACGCAGGACCTTTGCGTCTGGAGTCCGAGGCCATCCAGGGCAACAGGTCTATCCACGAACTGGGCGCCTGGAGGCTGAGGCCTTTCAGGAAAACAGGTCTACCCGGAGGCCGGGCGCCTGGAGGCTAAGACCGGCCAGGGCAAAAGGTCTACCCACGGGCCGGTTGGCCGGAGGCTAAGGCCGGCAAGGGCAACATGTCTACATGTCTAGGAGTTGCCCGATGGGGAGTTGACAAACTCACAGACACCTACAGAGCGCCCCCCGGGGCAATCACACTCTATATGGACTGGGCACGCCAGAAATGGGGCTGGGACCCCAGACATCCCTCCCCATAAACCTGACCACCCCAGAATAGGCTGGAACCCCCAGAGGGCCTACCGATGACTGGGCACTCCAGAAATGAGGCTGGGACTCCCACACACCCTTCCCGATGAACCTAAATTCCCCAGAAATGGGGCTGGGACCACCAGAGACCCCTCCCCATGGGCTTAGGACCACCAGAAAATAGGACATGGAGATCCAGAGACTACTCGCTCGCGATGGGCCTGGGATCCCCAGACTGGGGCTAGGAGCCCCGCACATGAGCCACGCCAACTTGCTGCCGTGCCCCACCCTCAGCGTCGAACTAAGCAATCAGCGCCTGGAACAATCAGCGCGGGAATGCCATTCAAATCGACCAATCATATCGCTCTCTCATTCTTGCTCAACTCCTTCATTGTGACATCACAAGCGGCCATGATGCTCAGCCCATCCCCACTATGATGTCGCTGCGCTCCCATTGGCTGTTGACCAGAGGGCGTGGCTTGCCTGGACTATAAAAGGCATGTGCCGGGGCACAGGGCTCAGTGCGGGCCCAGCGATGGGAGCGGTGGCGGAGCACCATGAGCGCCCGGGAGCCGCCATCGGCTGCGGAGGGTGGCCAGCGGCGGGGACTGCCCTAAGGTGAGGAGGGAGGACACCGACAGAACATGCCCCAGGGCAACGAGCACCGGGAGCGGTGGAGCATCGCTCCTGAGCGAGGAGGATGGTGCTGGGAGCATTCCTGGTTCGTGAGTAAACCTGTTGTCCCTGGTAGGCCTCGGCCTCCGGGTGCCGGGGCCCTGGGGAGACCTGTTGTCTCGGCCCTGTCTTGGCTTACCTCTGGCCGGCCCCTGGGTAGACCTGCTGTCCTGGCCGGCCTTAGCCTCCGGCCGCCTAGCCCCTGGGTAGACCTGTTGAAATGGCCGGCCTCATCCTCCAGGCGCCCGACCCACTGGGTAGACCTGGTTTCCCTGGCCATCCTCGGCCTCCGGCCGCCCGGCCAATGGGTAGACCTGTTGTCTCGGCCTTGTCTTGGCTTACGTCTGCCTGGCCTGTGGGTAGACCTCCCTCCTGGCCAGACTCGGCCTTCAGGCACTAGGATCTTGGGTAGACCTGTGGCCCTGGCCGGCCTCGGCCTCCAGGCACCGGGCCCCTGGGTACACCTGTTGTCCTGGCTGGCCTTGGCCTCTGGCCGCCCCGGCCCATGGGTAGACCTGTTGTCTCGGCCCCGTCTTGGCTTACCTCTGCCCGGCTCGTGGGTCGACCTGCTGTCCTGGCCGGCCTTAGCCTCCAGCCGCCTGTCCCCTGAGTAGACCTGTTGCCCTGGTCGGCCTTGGCCTTCAGGCGCCAGGCCTGTGGGTAGACCTGTTGCCCTGGCTGGCCTTAGCCACCGGCCGATCGGCCCCTGGGTAGACCTGTTGCCCTGGCCGGCCTCGGCCGCCAGGTGCTGGGCCCGTGGGTAGACCTGTTTCCCTGGCCAGACTCAGGCTCCAGGCACCGGGACCGTGGGTACACATGTAGCCCTGGCTGGACTCGCGCTCTAGGCGCCGGGACCGTGGGAAGACCTGTTGTCCCTGGCCGGCCTCCGCCTCCAGGCGCCCGGCCCCTGGGTAGACCTGTTACCTTGGCCGGCCTCGGCCTTCGGCCGCCTGGCCCATGGGTAGACCTGTTTTCTTGGCCCTGTTTTGGCTTACCTCTGCCCGGCCCATGGGTAGATCTGTTGTCCTGGCCGGCCTTAGCCCCTGGCCGCCCGGCCCGTGGGTAGACCTGTTGTCCTGGCCAGCCTGAGCCCCCGGCCGCCAGGCCCATGGGTAGACCTGTTGCACTGGCCGGCCTTAGCCTCCAGGCGCCGGGGCCCTGGGTAGACCTGTTGTCCCTGGCCGGCCTCAGCCTCCAGGCAGGGGGCACCAGGGTAGACCTGTTGTCCTGACTGGCCTCATCCTCTGGCCGCCCGGCCCGTGGGTAGACCTATTGTCTCGGCCCCGTCTTGGCTTACCTTCGCCCGGCTCCGTGGGTAGACCTGTTGTCCTGGCTGGCCTTAGCCACCGGCCGCCCGGCCCCTGGGTAGACCTGTGTCCTGGATAGCTGTGGTCTCCAGGTGCCGTGTCCCTGGGTAGACCTGTTTTTTCGGCCTTGTCTTGGCTTACCTCCGCCCTGCCTGTGGGTAGACCTGTTGTCCTGGCTGGCCTTAGCCTCCAGCCGCCAGGCCCTGTGGGTAGACCTGTTGTCTCAGCCCCATCTTGGCTTACCTCTGCTCGGCCCTTGGGTAGACCTGTTGCCATGGCCGTCCTTAGCCTCCGGCCAACCGGCCTCATGGGTAAACCTGTTGTCCTGGCCGGCCTTAGCCTCTGGCCGCCTAACCCCTTTGTAGACCTGTTGTCTCGGACCTGTCTTGGCTTACCTCCGCCCGGCTTGTGGTAGACCTGGTGTCCTGGCCGGCCTTAGCCCCCGGCCGCCCAGCCCGTGGGTAAGACCTGTTGTCCTGGCCGGCCTTAGCCTCCGGCCGACCGGTCCCTGGGTAGACCGTTTGCCATTTCCGCACTCTGCCTTCAGGCACCGGGCCTGTGTGTAGAGCTGTTGTCCTCGGCCGGACTCGGGCTCCAGGTGCCGGGACTGTGAGTAGACCTGTTGTCCCCAGGCGGCCTTGGTCTCCGGCCGCCCGGCCCGTAGGTAGACCTGTTTTTCTCGGCCCCGTCTTCGCTTACCTCCACCCGGCCCGTGGGTAGACCTTTTGTCCTGGCCGGCCTTGGCCATCCGGCCGCCTGGTCCGTGGGTAGACCTGTTGTCTCGGACCTGTCATGGCTTTCCTCCGCCCGGCCCCTGGGTAGACCTGTCTCCTTGGCCGGCCTGAGCCTCCGGCCCAACGGCCCATTGGTAGACCTGTTGCCCTGGCCGGTCTCGGCCTCCAGGTGCTGGGGCCCAGGGTAGACCTGCAGCCCCCGGCGGGCCCTCGGCCTCCAGGCGCAGGGACCGTGGGGAGACCTGTTGCCCATGCCAGCCTTAGCCTCTGGCCGGCCAGCCCGTGGGTAGACCTGCTGTGCCAGCCGGCCTTAGCCTCCAGCCGCCAGGCCCCTGGGTAGACCTGTTGCACTGGCCAGCTTCGGCCGCTAGGCGCCGGGCCGCTGGGTAGACCTGTTGTCCCTGGCTGGCCTCGGCCTCCGCCTGCCCGGGCCCGTGTGTAGACCTGTCGTCTCGGGCCCCGTCTTGGCTTACCTACGCCCGGCCCGTGGGTAGACCTGTTGCCCTGGCCGGCCTAGGCCTCCGGCAACCCGGCCCGTTGGTAGACCTGCTGCCCTGGCTGGCCTCGGCCTTCAGGCGCTGGGCCCGTGGGTAGACCTGTTGTCGTGGCCGGACTCGGCCTCCAGGCGCCTGGACCCTTCGTAGACCTGTTGTCCCCCGGCCGGACTCGGCCTCCAGGCACCGGGGCTCTGGGTAGACCTGTTGTCCCTGGCCGGCCTCAGCCTCCCGGCACCCTGCCTGTGGGTAGCCCTGTTGTCCTGACCGGTCTCGGCCTCCGGCCGTCTGGCCCGTGTGTAGACCTGTTTTCTAGGCCTTGTCTTGGCTTTCCTCCGCCCGGCCCCAGGGTAGACCTGTCTCCTGGGCCAGCCTTAGCCTCCGGCCGACTGGCCCATGGGTAGACCTGTTGCACTGGCCGGTCTCGGCCTCCAGGCGCTGGGCCTGTGGGTAGAATAGTTGCCCTGGCCGACCTCGGCCGCCAGGCACCGGGCCCGTGGGTAGACAAGTTGCCCTGGCCGGCCTCGGCCTCCAGGCGCCGGGGCCAGGGTAGACCTGCTGTC
>NW_027099997.1:0-95000 GCF_031753505.1 Anomalospiza imberbis
AGGAAATGTGGGGGGCTGCTGCCCTGTATCTCCACACCTTCCCCTCTCGTTTTGCAGAGGCGTCAGTGAACCAAGAATTTGCTGATTGTTCAGGGGAGAAAGGAGGGGCTACTTTGATTCCAGAGGCAGGTTTGTCATTGCTGCTATCCAAGCTCTCAGTTGCATCATCAGGAGCACACAGCAGCCTGGAGGGTGGGGAATGCTGGATCTGTACCACTGTGTGCTCATCCTTCACCTTAATGTGGAGCTGCCCCCAAAGTGGCCATGTATCACTTTTACAGTTCTCCTGTTGGGTATATCTTGGAGCAGCTGTTATATGTGGCTTTTCATGGTGATCCTGTGGGAAGCAGCCATTTGCCTGCTGTGATATCCTCACAACTAATACTAACTCCTATTTCTCTTTGGTTTTATTAGGTTTTTTTTATCTATTTGTTTGATTGGTTTGCGTGGGTTTGTTTGTTTGGGTTTTTGTCCGTTTTGGTTTGAGCTTTATGTTTGCTTTTTTATGAATGACTGGTGAAGTTGGCATAGCCAAACTCAAGAAAATGTAAACCAGGCTTGACTTTCCAGAAATTATTTTTGGCCGGGTTTAGCTGCATCCTCCAGGCTCAGGATCACCGGTGTATTTGCAGGTTTTGCTCTGCATCATCAGCCTGCCCAGACTCTGCTTGGTGTTTCACAAATGGAGAAGACAATGGATATTGTGCCAAGCTTCCTTGCAAACAGCAACACCTGCATCAGCATGACAGAAAAGAAGGAAAAAAAAAAAAAAAAGAAAATATTCACCAGTTAGAACAGAGCCAGTGTCCCACCATCTTCCCCTCCACTGTTATTATAGAGGCGAACCTGGGCCTAAAGCTTCCACCTCTCAGTTCCTGATGCTATTTGACTTCAGCCTTGACTCCCCCTGATCTACCTGACTGCCGTCCAAGTGGGGCTGGGGATGCTCAGCCTGGAAAGAGGAGACACTGGGGAGGCCTCACTGCAGCTCTGCAGGACTGGAAGGGTCCCACAGGAAAGACGGGGACA
The DNA here is from genome assembly GCF_031753505.1 of Anomalospiza imberbis. Classification (NCBI taxonomy): domain Eukaryota; kingdom Metazoa; phylum Chordata; class Aves; order Passeriformes; family Viduidae; genus Anomalospiza; species Anomalospiza imberbis. Next base: position 1,030 of record NW_027099997.1, read on the forward strand.
GTGTTCAGCCAGGCCCGTGGCAACAGGACAAGGGGGGATGGCTTTCAACTGCAGGAGGCTGATTGAAGTTGGATCTGAGGAAGCTGTTCTTTTACACGGAGGCTGCTGAGGCACTGGCCCAGGCTGTGGATGCCCCATCCTTGGCAACAGGGCTGTGAGCAGCATGGGCTGGGGAAGATTGCTCAGCTTGGGACAAGATGCTCTTTAGATCCACTGTGATGTCACAGATGTGATGTTCCAGCAGGAACCTCCAGCGTCCAGCAAAGAGCACAACACAACCACTGGCCCTTGTGTCAGCCCACCCTGTGCCAGCCCTCGTGCCAGCTCACCCTTCACCATGCTCCCTGTCACCCTTCTCGTCACCTGCGCCCTGATACTCCCATCAGTCCTGAAAGCTCTCTGTTGCCTGGATTTTGTCATCCGTCCCTGCAGGATGCTCACATTTGTCCTGAGGAAGGTACGGTGCCATTCCATGGAGGTGGACACCCCCCAGCTGCCCGGCTGGGCTGGAGTTCTGTGGGGATGGGGTGGGACAGGGACCCCACTCTGAGGTGTAGCTATCTCTGCAGGCTGTCACAGAGAGAGAGGACGAGATGGAGGTGGACATGCAGGCTGATAGAGAGGAGAAGATGGAAGTGGATGGAGAAGAGAGTGGAGACGATGCAATGGAAGTGGACATGGAGATTGATACAGAGGAGAAGATGGAAGTGGATGGAGAAGAGAGTGGAGAGGAAGAGATGGAGGTGGACATGCATATGGATACGGAGGAGGATATGGAAGTGGATGAAGAAGAGACTGGAGAGGAAGAGATGGAGGTGGACATGCAGATGGATACGGAGGAGGAGATGGAAGTGGATGGAGAAGAGACTGGTGAAGAAGAGATGGAGGTAGATGTGGAAGAGGAGATGGACGTGGAAATGGAAGAGTACCTTGAGGACATGGACATTGATGAAAAAGATGAGGAAGAGGCCATGATCTTGGGATGAAGAGCAATACCAGCAGCAGGACAGGCATGTGGTCCCCACAGGCAGAGTGGGTCCCCTGCTGCCAGGCTGGGACTGGGCTGGGTGGTCCCTGCTCAGGGATGTGGGACCCGGTGCATTGGGTTCTGGTGGCCATCCCCAGCCTGTGCTGCGCTTGCTGGGCCAGCCTGGGGGCACATGGAAGAGCCCTCTCTGCCTGATTGGAGTCACTGTGCCTCTTGCTTTTCCTCAAGGACCGATGGAGATCCCGGACAGAGACGCCACCCTTTTGTACATACGTTGTAGAGTTTGTTGTTGTCTTTAGGCCATAGGTTTCAGGGCTTCTTTTTGTCTTCTGTAAATACGTTTCATTGACTTTTGTTGGATATGCTGTTGTGGTTTGACATGGAAGTGAATTCTTTCAGGAAGTTGGGTCAAACCAATCAGTAGTCAAGTTTGGATATTGGCACCTTAAGTGGCCACTAAAGGTGTGGATACGCCTCTGAGAACACAGGGGGTTAAAAGCAGGAACTCCCAAGAGCTCGCTCTCTTTGGTTCCGGTCAGGGTGCAGTGCAGATCTCCCCTGCCCAGCCATGGGGCTGGGTGGGGGAGGGGAAGCCATGCGGTCTGGTCGAGGTGAGCCGAGGGGGCTGAAGGACTGGAACCGAGCCAGCTCCTTTGGAGAGAAGTGGAGATGTCTTTGTCGTTCCCCCCGCCAAGAGGGAAGAGACAGAGAGTCCAGACGGCACCTGTAACTTTGCTGGCGCGGAGGAGAAGGGGTGGGGGAAGGTGCCCAGCCTTGGCCTTGGGAATCGGCTGCTGGGCAGAGATATCAGCCGTCCAGGGAGTCTGAGCTTTTAACCCTTTCCTGAGAAATGAAGGCTTTGTAAAATATTACTCCTCCTTGATTTGAAGTAGAAGAGAGACAGTCTGGGATCCGAGATGATGGAAGAAGAAATTCTTGAGTTGGAAGGAGATGATGGAGTGGCTTGTGGCTGGACTTTTCTTGTTAGCCATAGACTGAACCAAATTCTCCTGACAGAAGCTGCACTTAGGGGGGTGGTTTGGTGAGCCAAGAGACTTGTATTAGTGATTACCAGCAGAGGATTAGAGAGAACAGAGGAGAGTTGGAGGAGAAAGTGTGGAGAAGCCCTCTATCTTCAAGGAAGAAGAAGAGGAGAAGAAGACCTCTGTTCTTGGACCCTCAGCCCCAGGGGAAAATGGGGGGGACTGTAGTCCCGCAATAAGAAACTGAACTGTTGTCTCTTTTGGTCCATGGCAAAGCATCCTTAAAGGAACCCTATGAGCAGTCTGTCCATGCACGGTGGTGAGAGCACTGTGACATGGAGAGGAGAGTTTCACCACGGCAGATTTTCTCTGGGCAGTTGCCATGTGTGACATGGAAACACAAGGGTGGCAATTGTGTTTCCTGGGGGGTCTGTGGCACAGGAGAGACTCCTGTCTCCCTTGAAAGATTGAGTATTTGAATATCTGAAGGGTGGCAACTTGATCAGGATCCCGGGTGGTGTCTCACTGTGGTTCCATTTGGAAATTAGGTGGGAATTAGTTGGGAGGAGGAAGAGTGTTTTGGAAGGTCTTCGTCCAGGATTGAGTGTCTGTGTTTTTATAGTAGTAGTAGTTTAATAAAGTTCTTTTCTTTGTTATTAAGCTTGAGCCTGCTCTGCTCTGTTCCTGATCACATCTCACAGCAATTATTTTAAAAAGTGCATTTTCATGGGAGTGCTGGCATCGCGCCAGCGTCAAACCATAACATATGTTCTTAGGTATATACGTTCTATAGATTGTTGTTGTTACAAATATTCTTACAATGTAAATGTGTTCTGTGTTTTCATTGCTGTTTTTCTGAAAAGAAACAAGCTTTATTTTTCACACCCCAGTTCTCTTTCCATTTGCATCAGGCACAGGATCCCGAGAGGATCTGGGGGTACCCGGGTGATGCCGATGATGGTGATGGGGATCCCATGCTGGGTATAAATTTCATGATGAATTCCTGACGGGGGTTTTGTCTATATCCAGGGTTTTTAGGGTCCCGGTGGATTTTTGGGGGTTCCCAGGGGGGTTTTCAGGATTCCCAAAGGGGGGGATTGGGCGATCCCAGGGGGAACCCAAGGCTGGTTTGGGGTACCTGCCGGTGACAGAGATAAAGACCCTCTGCCATGTAAGAACCTTCTCAGGGGTGTCTGGGGGTGCTGGGAGGTCTTGTGGGAATTTTGATGTCCTGGGATGGTTTGGAGGGTGTCTGTGTGGGGTTTTTGTGGTCTTGGGGAGTTTTTGGAGGGCCCAGGGATGATTTTGGGGTCCCGGGGAGGTCTGGGTGTCCCGGGGGATTTGGGGGTTCCCGGGAGGGTTTGGGGGTTCCTGGGCAATGCCGGTGACAGAGCTGAGACCCCGTGCCGGGTATGAACCTTCCCACTGCGCACGGGCAGCGTCAGCGTGTTCAGGGAGATCCTGGGAGGCCCGGGGGTCACCCCAAAACCCAGGGGACCCCAAATGCTCAGGGACCCCCCCCAAACTCCCCTCCCCGCTGGATCTGCTGCAGGCAGGGGGGCGCCAGCACTCGGCCCCCACCCCCACCATCACAGGGGGCTGTGGAAGAAATCTAGGGGTGCACGGACAGGTCGGGGGGACCCCCAAAGTCCTGGGAAAGGGGGAACACAGGGGAACTCCCAGGAATCCCCACTGGGGGCTTAGGGGAGATCCAGGAGGCGTTTGGGCGAGCCTAATTGTGTCACTATCGTCAGGAAAGAGGACTGCAAGGGTCCCCGGTGTCCCCATTCTCAGCAAAAGGTGGGAAAACCCAGGCTGGCTGGAAATAGGGGTCCCAGGTGTCCTCGGTGTTGAGGAAAGGAGGGGCTGGGCACTGGGAAAGGCAGGAATAGGGGTCCAGGGGGTCTCTGGGTGAAGGAAAAGGGGGCTCGGGGTGCTGGGAGAGGCGGCATGGCCGGGAAAGGGGAGCGGGGGTTGCCGGTGCCGGATAAGGGGGTGCGGGGTGGAACCCAGGCCGGGAATGGGGGTGCGGGGGGATGGCGGCGCCCGGGAATGGGAGTTCAGGGGCCCCTCGGTGCTCCGGAATGGGCGACCAAAGAGTCCCGGTGCCGGGGGTCCCCCTCACCTCTCGCTGCCCCCCCGGGGCCCCAGGAGCGCCCCCAGCCCCAGCGCTGGAGCTATTGCGCTGCTCCTCCTCACTCCCAGTACGATCCCAGTATGATCCCAGTAGAACTCGGCCACCCAGGAGCCGCTCCCAGTATGATCCCAGGACAGCCCAGGCACTGCCACTCCTGGCATCCCCCCAGCCCTCTCTGCGTTCCGACCTGTCCCGGCTCCATCCCCGCCCCTCCCGCGGCTGCGGGGGCTTCGGGAGCGGAGGAGGAGGAGGAGGGAGGGAGGAAGAGGCACAGCGGCAGCAGGGAGCAGCCGGAGGAGAGGAGAGAAGGAATCGCGTGGCCCTGGCGCTGCCTGAGCTCGCAGCACCCCGGGAGCATCGCCCCCATCCCGCAGGTGCCCGGGGAGGGGGAGCTCGGCCCAAATATCCCGGGGCTCCCTGGGTTTGGGACTTTTTTGGGGGGATGTTTGGAGCTGGCAGGGCTCCAAAGCCGAGCCGCAGCTGGTCCTCGGGGGGACATCGGGGGGTCCCCGGGAGGTGTTTTTCGGGGGTCCCGGTGGGCGGTGAGGGCAGCAGAGCCCCGACAGAGGGACACCGGTTTTGGGGAGCCCCAGGAGAGCCGCGGCTGCCCTGAGCGGGAGCCCAGAGAGAGAAGAGCCCCAGAAGCCCCAGCGGGGACCCCGAGAGAGGGGGACCCCTGGCAGTGCTGGCACCCCGGCAATGGGGGGTGCTGGGGCTGGAGGGGCGGCATGGCCGGGAAAGGGGTGCGGGGCTCCCAGGGCCGCCAGGGGCTGCTCCCAGCAGGAGCCCAGTTGCTGCCAGTCAGTCCCCGTTATGATACAATTTGCCCCCAGCACAGTCCCTGTTGCTCCCACTTTCATCCAGTGTGTTCCCAGTTGCTCCCAGTCACACCCAGTATGGGGGATGATGTGCCTGGTGTTTTCCCAGTCAGACTCAGACACTCCCAATATTAGTCCAGTCCTTCCCAGTATGGTCCAGAGATGAGCCCAGTCTACTCGCAGTCACTCCCAGTATGAACCAGTTGTGCCCCACATGGTTCCAGTTGCTCCCTTTCACCCTCACTTTTGTTCCAGCCACTCCCAGTCTCTCCCAGTGTACCCCAGTTCCTTCCAGCATACTCCCAGTCACTCCCAGTTCCTTCCAGCATGATCCCATTTGTTCACCACCACTCCCAGTCAGCCTCAGTGTAGTTGCACTCACTGCCAATATGATCCCTGTCACCTCCAGCATGATCCCAGTTGATCCCAGTAAAAGCCCAGTTGTTTCCAGTCACCCCCAGCATGCACCCAGTGACTCCCAGTTCCTCCCACTTGCTCATAGCATGATCCCGGTTGCTCACAGTTGCTCCCAGTCAAACTCAGAATGATCCCAGTCACTCCCAGTGTATCCTATTTGCGCCAGCATGGTCTCAATTGCCCGCTGCAGGCTCCTACTCTGTCCCAGTGTGATCCCAGTATGATCCCAATATGATCCCAGTCTCCCTCAGTGTGACCGCAGTCTGCCCCAGCATGGGCCAAGCTGCTCCCAGTATGATCCCAGTACGATCCTAGTATAACAAAGTGACTCCCAGTGCTGCCATTCCTGGGATCTCCCAGCCCTCTCTGCGTTCCCCCATCCCGGATCTCCTGAGAGGAGCCCCAAGGGCTGGCAGTCCCCTGGCAGGGTCCCCAGCAAGGCCCAGTTTGGATGTGCAGCCCCCAGTTTCCCCAGTTTGCCTCTCCTTTTGCCCGGGCCGGGTTCCCCCCGCCCCCAGCGGTTGGGAACCAGCCGAGAGCCCCGCGCTGCCCATCCCGACCTGTCCCGGCTCCATCCCCGCTCCTGCCGCGGGCTGCCAGGGCTGCGGGAACGGGGCACCAAGGGTGTCGCTGCTCTTTGGGGAGGAGGAGGAGGGAGGGAAGAAGAGGGATGGAGGAGGAGAGCCAGAAGGGATGGAAGTAGGAGAAGGAGGTGGGCTTAGGGAGGAGGAGGAGGGATGGAAGAGGAGGAGTGGGACGAAGAGGAAGAGGAGGGACAAAGGAGGATCAGGAAAAGAAAAAGGAACCACAAGGTCGAGCCCTTCCTGAATTCACAGCCCTGCTGGGACCATCAGCCCCCATCCCATGGGTGACCAGGGATGGGGAGCTTGGCCCAGATATCCTGGGGGGGTCCCTGGGTTGGGTTTTTGGGGGGGATGTTTGGAGAATGAAGAACTGCAAAGCTGAGCGGAAAAGGCCCCTTGGGGGGACACTGGTGGGTCCCGGTGGCAGCTGCCGGCAGAGGCAACCTGGAGGAGCAGAGCCCTGTGTCCCCCAGGAGCCCAAAGTGGGGAGCCCAGAGAGGGGGGAGCGATACCATTGTCGGGACCCTCAACAGCCTGGAGAGGGGCAGGGGGGGCTCCTTGGAGCCCCTGCAGCCCAAAGCAGAGAAGGAGGGGAGAAGGGACCCCGGGAGCCCAAAAATCCCTGGCATCCTGTGCCAGGAAGGTGGACAGAGCTTCAGCCAGAGCTCGGAGCTGGTGGGCCATGAGCAGGTTCACCATGGGGAGAAGCCCTACAAGTGCTTGGAGTGTGGGAAGAGCTTCAGGCAGAGCTCCCACCTGATCCAGCACCAGATGATCCACACCGGGGAATGGCCCTACGAGTGTGGGGAGTGTGGGAAGGGCTTCAGCTGCAGCTCCCACCTCGTCACCCACCAAGGCATGCACACTGGGGAGAGGCCCTACGAATTTTCCCAGTGTCAGAAGAGGTTTCAGACCAGCTCCAGTCTCCTCAGGTACCAGCGGATTCACATGGAGGAGAGGCCTTTCCGCTGCCCCAACTGTGGGAAGGGCTTCAAACAAAAGTCCCACCTCGTCACCCACCGGCGCATCCACACTGGGGAGAGGCCCTACGAGTGTCCCCAGTGTGGGAAGAGCTTCTCCAGAAGCTCTACCTTGACCCAACACCAACGGAGGCACCGGTAAGGGAAGCCCTGCAAATGCCTCAGCTGTGGGAAGAGCTTCGTGCCCTGCTCCAACTCCATCCCCCATGGGAGGACCCACTTTGGTCAGAGCCCTGGTGACCCACATTCCCAGTGATTCCTGCTGAGAAGACACCTGGAAGGTGGTCTCCACGTCCTCCTGGATCGCCATAGGCACCTGGATGAACACAGGGGCAGGAACATCCATCAGGACTCTGATCTAAACTGGAAATTCACTGGCAGAAAGTGATTTGTTGACTTTACACCCCAAAAAAATCTCACCCGCTCTGTCCAGTTATTTCTTCTGGTGGCATCAAGCAGTGCTGCATGATCTTGGAGGTCTTTTCCATTTCAATAATTTTTTTCTTCACCCTGTCTACACAACCAAAACTGGGGTGAAAATAAAAAATTGAGCAAAGAGATCTAAAGCTGCACCATTTACCTGGATTTGGGGGTGAATTTGGGGTTGGTTCAATAGAATATTTGGGAGGATTTGGGTGTTCTGAAGCTATCAAAGGCAGGGGACATGTCCACAATCTCATAGGTGTGCCGGCAAAAGGTGTCCACCTGAGCCCGCCTGTTCTCTAAGAATTCTAATTGTCTGTCCCAGTCCCTGGCCTGGGTCTCCCTATCCAGGATGTTCCCCCAAAGTGCCCAAATCACTGCTGAAGCGCCCGAGCTGATCCTGGCTGTAAATGTTCCTGTCCACCAAGCTCTCCTGGTCAGTGCCATGGGAGGTGGGCGTTTAGGGGCTCTTGGGGGGACTGGGAAGGGCTTCTGTCAATCCTGTGGGCATTTGTGGTGCTGGGAGGGGGCTTGGCAGGGTCTATGAGGGAGATTTGTGTCCCTGAAAGGGCTGTGTGGCTTGCAGAGAATTTGGGTGGGTTCTGGGGGAGATGGAAACGGGTTTTGGTGGTTCTTGGGGTCATTTATCTTGAAGGGAGTAGTTGGGGGGGGGGGGTCCTGTCTGGGAGCTGTGGGGTGGTTTGAGGAGTCTGGGAGTGGCTGTGGGGCTGGGAGGGCGTTTTTGGGTGGTTGTGACTCCCCCAGACTCCCAAAGCTGCCACCAGACCCCACCCCCCAAGATACTGCCAGAGCTCAGTGGCTCCATGGTGGGGTTCATCGTTCTGGCTCTGCAGAAGATATGGGGGGGTCCCCGGGGCCGTGTGTGTTCCCCCAGAGCATGTGTGACACCCCCCATCCCATTGTCACCCCCTTGTCCCTCCCCACAGGGCTCCAGCCCCAGCTCCTGCTCCCCCAGAGGGAATTTGGGGAGGGGGCAGGGGGGTGTGCAGCCCCCGCCGGGGGATGGCCTCGGCCCAGCCCCTTTGTTCAGCACCAAGCTGGGCTCGGGGCCGCAGGAGGAAGAGGCCGGTGGGAAGCAGATCCTGCAGCTGGGACAGTGCTGGGGGTCAGGGCAAGGGCCTGCCCTGCACACCTGGCTCAGGTGTGACCCTGCCCCGGCAAGGGAGCGGGACATTCCCATCCCCAGGGATCAGGGCTGGGAGCAGCACTTGGGGCACGGACATGGAAACACTGGGAGCGACTGGGAGCACGCTGAGGGCGTGAATTATTCCCCCGCCTCCACCTTCTCCGGCCGCCCTGCCAGCTGAGAAATGCTCGCTGGGCCTCGGCCTTGGCCAACAGCCCCTGGGCTCAGCTCCTTGGAGCTCATCACAAACACTGTCTGCTCCAGGCACTGCTGCTGCCCAACCAGCTCCTGGCTGCTTTAGGAGCAGCCCCGGGAAGTGTTTTTGTTCCCTCGGTGGCACAACAGCCCTGTTCTCACCCTGCCAAAGAAAGCTGTGGATGCCAAGTGCGGCCAGGATGAAACATTGCTGGCACTGAAGCCCCTCTCTTGGGGCCCTACAGACAGCGCTCCAAAAGGAGCCCCTTGGAGCTCTCCTGGGCCAGCGACTCCCTCGGAGTGGGGCCTCTCCGAGCCGGGAACTCTCCCGTTTGCTGCACTCGGGGATCCCCAACAACGAGGGAGCCTGGGCCGATCCCCCCACTCCTCCAGGCTCAGCCCTTCCCCCGCTGGGGAGATGCCAAAGCATCGGCAAGGGAGCATTTCCCTGCCCTCAGGGGAATTTCTCACAGGTGCCTTGCACTGACTCTTTGTGTCTGTGTGCACACAGGAGTGCCTGTGCTCGGGAAATGTGGCAGAAATGCTGCTCTCTGAGGGGTCTGAGTGCCTTGGATAGCTGAGCCAGTCAGGCCTGTCAGTGAGGTTAAATCACAAGGTCTAAGCTAAGTTAAATTGTGCTAAGAGTTGTTCTTTGCTAAGTTGTTAGGTTTAAAATATAAGCCAAGTTGAATATTGTTAAATGTTATTTCTCAGTTAAATTGCAAAGTCATAGGTTATAAGTTCGGTTAAATACTGTAAAGTGCTGCTCTTTTGCTAAATTGTGAAGTTGAAGGTGGAAGTTAAGGTTAAGGTATAAGTTAAGTCCTGTTAAGTTTGAGCTCTGTAAGCTCTTGGGCAGAATCTGCTCTATGGCCTCATACCCGACTCTGTGATGTCACAGTCCACTCTCTGATGTCACCAAACCCTCCCTGTGATGTCATACTGCCACTCTGTGATGTCACAGCACACACTTTGACCTCACTGCCCGCTCTATGATGTCATACAGCCATGCCATGATGTCACAGCCTGCTCTGTGATGTCACACAGTCCCCTCTATCACGCCTTAGCTGCTTGATGACCTCACACAACAAACTCTGTGATGCCATAGCCCAATCTGTGACAGCAGCACCTCTGTGGCTGTGTCATGGAGGCACAGAGCAGCTGTGATGTCAGAGAGGGGCTGTGTGACAGCACAGCGTGGGTTGTGTGAGGTCACAGATTGGGCTGTGACATCACAGAGTTTGTTGCATGAGGTCATCCTCACGAGGGGATCCTGCGGCCCGAGCATAGCATTCCTTTGCACTGCGCTGGCCGCCAAACGAGCCCATTTGGCCTCAAAAACCTCAAACTGCACAGAGTCAAAAAGAGCACGTGCCACAGAACGGATGTCGGAAGGTGTCAGCATCTCAGCAAGGAGCATTCCGATCGTCTGCGTAACTTCAGCAGACCCGACACCATGCTGGGCAACGGTGTCACGGATTTCTTTCACCATCTTAAACGATAAAGGCTGATGGGTGCTGTGAGTAACGCCCCTAAGCACAGGGAAAGCCCGGGGACCCCCTGGCAAGGTCGCATCACCTGCCGTGTCCCGTCCCCTGGGCTCCACAGGGACAGCAGCAGCCGCCTGACTGCAAGGCAGTGCAGCATCACTTGACACCACGCTCCCCGCAGCATCAGCAGAGCCAGAGGAGCCTCCTCCGCGATCCTGCAGGCGCTGCGAGGAGGCAGAGTCGCACATCTCCTCAGCCTTACCCAGGACCTCCTGCCAAAACCGCCCGCGGTGCCTCGGACGCACGGTCACCTGGCAGGCGGGGAGGGTCCACAAAGCCGACGGGGAGGGTCCGCGGCCACGGGAACCCACCGGTCTCCCGCCGGCCGCGTCAGCAGCCGCGCTCAAGGTAAACAGCCCCGCGCCCCGCCGCAGCCTCAGCCCCCGCGGCAGGCGGGGGAGCGGGGCCGAAGCAGCCGGCAGCTCGGCGGTGCCGCCCGCCGCAGCGCTGGCAGAGGGCACCGCGGCGGACACAGGCGCCGGCGCGGAACGCAGACCCGGCGCGGCGCCCCCCGCCCCCGGCGCGGGGCAGGGATGGGGCGCAGAGAGAGACGCGGTGTGCGGAGCCGCGGCACCACGGGCCGACACGAGGGAGCCCGGCACGGCCCGAGGAGCGGCGGAGCCGTGCCGCGGAGCCGCGCAGCGGGCACCGCCCCCGCCGGGCGGAGCGGGGCGGGCTGCCCGCCTGCTGGGCCGGGGCCCGACGGAACAGCGGCCAGCGCCCCGGCTCCGGCGGCTCCCACTGCCGCCGCACGCCCAGCAGGCTGCGCAGGCTCGGGAACGGGAGACGCCGCTGCCCCGCAGGACGAGCCCGAGGTCGGAGCGGGCGAGCCCGCTCCCGCCGCCCCCAGGGGTATGTCGTGGAAACACCGCAGTTTGGACAAAGTGTTGTCACCGAATCAGACGCAGTCAGAGGCGGGGGCTGATCCACGGGCCCCGCTTCGCCCCCGAGCGCCGGGAAGGCACAAAGAGAGGGCGATTTTTCCCCCGGCTCTCTGCGTCTGCGGCGCGGGGCGGGGCGAGGCGGCCGAGCCGGCTCCAGCGGCTCACTGCCTCGGGGAGAAGGGGAAGCGCCTGCATCCTGCATGAACTCAAATTCCCCGTCGTCCACCTCCGAGACGGACGGTCCCCCCAAAGAGCTCCGAGAGCTACAAAATTCAGACCCCGGCCAAGCCACGTCTAATATTTTCCATTGCACCAGCAATGGCCCAACGTCCACAGAGCAATCATCAAACAGGGCGTCCATTAGACTGCCCCCAACTGAGACCACATTTCCCGGGACATCACCTCCCTAAAGTCAGAAAAGAACCCCTGCTGCCTCGCCCACAAGAACAGCCTTTCAAAATCACTCCAGGAGACAGAAACATGTTTCCTCTCCAGGACATCCCTCCAGAGATCCAACATCAGAGATTTCATCCCGAAACCCATAGAGGTTTCCATCACTAACACAGCAGGCAAAACGCCAAAGAGGAGGGGGGGTAGGCACACTCTGACCCGACCTAAGCTGTAGTACGCGCCGGCGGCTCCCAGATGTCACCAGAGGACACCAGGAAAAACGACGCACCACAGCTTTGGTCACCATGAAGAGACTAATTTATTTCCTCTGACTCCAATCATTTATAGTTCTCAAAAGGTGCCAGTGGATTGGTGGGTGAATGTGCCACCTCTCAAATTACACTGGACAAACTACCAGTACATCAGATTTCTCCGCCTCTATGAAAGAATGCAAAACAATAGCTTGTTTACAGAAAGTTGCGTGAGAAAGTTCTCTACAAGGATGTAAACTCAGAAGGCTTTAGAAAATCTTAAAAAATCAGGGTGACAGGTTATAGCTTTCCATCTTCTTAATACGGTACTTTGTAGTAGAAAATAGGTTTCTCCCTTTCCTCCTGACTTCAGATAAGATGTCTGTATTTCCCTAATGTGGCGACCACAGTGAAGTCAGTCCAGAGGGGGAAGCAAGGATGTCAGAAGTCCTTAATTCATTCTGGAGGGGTTAGAGACCTATTGAGTTGTGACACAGCTTTACATATGAAGGGCTGCAAGTCAGCATTGGCCTTGGACAATCTCACACCCTCTGGGCCTTTCATACCACAGCCGAGTGAATACAACGCTCGCGTTGTGCAGAGCTCCAGCGAGGGGAATGAAACTGCCCCATTAAAGACTTCTTTCTCTGGAAAACGCTATTGTAGCTTGGCCAAAGCATTTTGTAGGCTCATATTGATTTTCCTTTGATTCCAAGGCTCCTGAGAAATAGCCCTCAACAAGCCCAAATCATTAAACTTTAAATGCAACATTTTTTGTTTTGAATCAGGCAACATTTTTGGAACGGATTTCCGATTCTTATATTCTACATTTTAAAATGATCCCGTGATACAAAAACCTTGATTCAGTGTGCTGGACACCTGAGATGGCATTACTTCTGGCTGCTGCTTCACAGAGTAAGGGCCTCCTTTGGGAAACGTGTCCTGCCTCATGTCCAGGTATGGGAATTGCACTGCATCTCAAACTGTTTTTATGGGAATTGCACAGCATCTCAAACTGTTTAGGTAACTGCTGTTATCTTAAAAGCTGTGTGTACTGGATCCTGTTCATCCAGATGCAAAGCTGCATTCAGGTTTGCATTTCCAAGGAGGAAAAAAATTAAGACTGACACAAGGTGCTTTTTTTCCTCAATTATTTTTTTCTACCTGGCCAGCAAACCAAAAAAATCAATGACTCCCTCAGCTCTAATTGACATTTCTGTGTTAAATGAAAATGGACCTTGATTCCAATTCAAATGGCAGCACTGGGTGATAAAGTAATTATTTTGGAATTTTCAATGCATATAAAAGTTGATGCAGTAAAATGATTTTTGTGCCACTTGGAATTTTTTTTGGCTGTATCTTAAATCAAACAACAGTTAATGTAAGAGCCCTTAATCCCTAATTCTCAGTGCTGGCAACACACTAACACTTTTACTCAGTACTGTACTTTGTCTCCTTGGGGAACATGAAAGAAAAGTACTTTCAGAAGGAGCAGGATATATTAGGATGTGTCCTAAAATGTAATTTCTTCCTTTCAGAGGGTGTGTAAGAACTTAATTTAACCTCCCATCGTGTCCCTCAGTGGAGGAGTGCTCTCTTGTGAGTGCACACTGCCTGTTGGAGCTGCCTCTGGACTCCCCTGTGCTGCCATGCGGGGCACATGCTCAGGGCAGCCGTGCTGAGGTGCCCCTGATGTGGGGTGAGTGGGGAGCAGGGGCTTGAGGAAACTGGTGGAGATTTAGATGGAAGAAGGGGGGAAGTTCAGAAAATTTCATTGCCTGCCTTTCTCTATCCTTCCCATAAAGTGCGATTAGTTTCCTTTCTCTGATAAAAGCAGATTAACACTGGCTAAAATTGCACCCATTTTCTCTTGGTAAATGAACCATAAGACACACTGTCAAAAGAGAGCCTTCCATAATGACTGTGGTTAATATTTCAGAGCTTAAACAAGCATAAGAGAATCAGCAACAGATGCTGTACAATAGCTTGATTTCTATTCACTTGCAGCTCAAGAGTATTCTTCTCTTCCCTCATGCTAATTTCAGAGTTCTGTAGAGCAAGGGATTTGCATCTGATTTCGTACTCAGGGATGTATGTATTTTTTATTGGGGAAGCTGTACTGTAGGCAGAAGTGAGGCAGGATAGTTCATCTGCTTGTGGTTCTAAGCTGAGGCTCAGGAAATCTCAGCTCCCTCCACTTCTGCAGAGTTCCTGTGCTTAGCAGAGAATCCCTGTGCCTCATGTCAACTCAGTTCCTTGAATCGTAGCGTGAGCGTGAAAATCCTTTCCTTGCTCCTCGTGGAATCCATCAGTTCTTGGGTTCTGCAGAGGTTGTGGTGCACTAAAATACCCTCTTAAGGTGCAAAGTTAGATGGGGAAGATCTCCTGGGGCTCACAGGTTGAGCTGTGCAAATACAAATTCCTGTGTTACGAGGGGTACCACATGTACCAAGGCACACACCCCGTCTGGGTCTGCTGGTCTTCCTTTTCACCCCTCAGTATGTTTGTGCTCAGCACATTCATGTGGGGCAGGGAAGATCTGCTCTCTGTGAATCTCCAGACTGCTCCTTCTGAGATGCCAGGCAGAGGGTGACTTTAGTCTCATCTCTTGCTCCCTTGCTGTCTGTTTTCTGCAGAGAGGCTCTCTGGCCAGACTGCTTGGGCGCTGTCCGTGAGTGCTGCTTCCTCTGCAGGGAACGTGCTTGGCTGGACGCAGTTTTCATTTGCTTTGTGTTCCACAGGGATGTTTTCTGCCTGATTCCTGCTCTCACTTTCCTGGTCTAGCCTGGGATGAGAAGTTGTAGGACAAATGCAACAGCTCTGGTGTGCTAAAATCAAAAATAAGATGGTTGTACACAGCCAAGGTAATAATTTTCCTAAGAGCTCTTGAAACAACTGAAATTGTTAACATTGCAATTATTCTCAATGATTTTATATAATAATAATGTTAATTATTCTCAGTAATTTTATTCTACTCACAAATTCTGTTTTCTTGCTTTTTATTTTTTTGTGTGAATTACAGAAGTTAATTTCTTTCTAAATTACCCAGTTCTCAAGCCCTGATGTAGATTTCTAACACTTTGAGGCATATTTAAGCAGATCTTTGTTTATGCATTTGGGGGAAAAACAAACAAGGAAATTTGGAAAATGGTTTTAACCCCAGCCATCCTTTGTGAAAACATGCTGTTGATTGATAACCATAATGCTAAGCAACTGTTGTTGCTAGAACTTCGGTGTTGTATTCATTCCAGAGGAGTGACAGGAGATGGAAGCTGCTGTTCCCACTGTTTTGCCTTGATAACCCAGTTCACTTTTCCTCAAAAGCCTTTACCAGCTTCACACTTTTCATCCTTGCTCACACGAGGAAAAGGGTGCTGCAAAGACTCGGGAAAGGTTTCAGGAACTTTACACTTACAGGAAAGAGATTAGAAAGCACTGCTGGGGTGAGCCAGGATTCTCATTTCCCATCTTTATTATGGGAATCCCTAGGGGTCCTCCTGGGACTCTGTACTTTGCTTTCTCTGCCCCATTTCACAGCTCTCACTGCAGCATTGCCACAAAAGAAACTCACTTTTTATTTATGAATATCTGAGAGAGAAATTATTAGCACCATCTATGGGAGAAATAGAGATACTGGTTTCTTCACAGGTCTGAATCTGCAGTGAGAATGTGCCTAGACAAGCTGCTTGTCTTTTAACTTACAGCAGCCTGGAGTCTGTGCTTGGGAGATTGTGCCTTGTTTCAAAATGTACCTTAAAGAAATGCAGTGAGCCATTTAAAAGAGGGCAAGCAAAGATTCAGATGTCAAAATGGTACCTTGGCTGTGGCAAGATAGGCCTGGCTAGAGCCTAGAGTCAGTCTGGGCTAGCATGTCTGAGAAGTTTGGGTGAAGAATGGGATATTTGACCTTCTTGATCTTGATAGGATGAGGAAGACTCATATCACTTGAAGAAAAAGCAGATGAAGCACTGTTATTAGCAGAAGACTGACTTCAAGGCACATCTCCAAGCTGGAGAGTATTCATGATCTGGAGTAGTGTCAGGACAAACATGATTTGATGGCTGTGACTCCTGACCAGAGCAGTGTCCTGTGTCCCATGTTTCAGGTCACTTGTCCATCTAGGCCCTGTTGAGCTCCTCACTTTCACTTCCTGTGCTGCCTTATGGACCTCTCTCTGTTTCTCTAGTGCTCTTGCCTGTTGAAGTTTTGTGCTGTTCCTGTAGCTTTGGTTGTCCCTGGCTCCTCCTTCAGTAACAACTGATGTCTTGATGGGAGCACCATGCTGGCAGGCCAAGGCTCAAATCCGACTGTTGATAAGGAATGACACGACAAGAACAGAGCAGGTAATGGTCTCTTTAAGTCAAAAAGGTCTGATGTGTGCTGCTGTGGGAAACATGTAGCCCTGCACTGATAGAGCAAGAGCTGCCATACTGCTGGTTCTAAATTGTTTGCCCTACCATATTTGTTGGAGATTACTTCAAGTGTCTGATGTGTCCATTGAAAAATGTTTCCTCAATACTCAGTGCAATTCTATTAAGATCTTGTTTATCCATTTGCTGATCTCACAGCACAGTCTTTTAATTTTCACTCCGTGGTATTTGCACAGTAGAAACAAAAGTCCTATTGTTTTGTATCCTCTGTTCAGCTTGGTAAACAAGCAAAGGTCTTTTTTGTTACATTCACATGATTGCAGCTAATCATTTTGCTGTTTTTAAGAAGCTGTGGTCTAGCAGGTTACTCAGTAAAAGTTTAACTTTCAAAGAATTGGACAATTATTATTTCTGACTCTCTGGATAGCTGTTGGAGAGACCTCAGTACTTTCTATCAAGACTTCCTATTTCACTAGCTCGCTCTATCAGTGCTAGCTGATAAGATAGCTAGATTTCAGATAATTAAGACCCCAAAATTCAATGACAATGAATGCCATTCTGGGAGCATGGGAGGATTAAATACAAGAGAAGGGTAAAGAGAGCTGTGCAAGGGTTGTTCCTGCCTCGGGAGGTGGTGTAAGCTGGGCAGTTTCAGCCTTGATGCCATTGGCTACACGGAATTGCAGTGCTGGTGAAATGCAGAGTGCAGAATTGCTTATGCAGTGACAACCTCCGGAGCTCCTTCACTCCAGTTTTAAGTGATCCTAGTGACAGGTTTCCCTGCATGCTTCCCTTGAGAGCTGTGTGCTTGGTCTAATTGATTGACCCATTAGCAAAGCAAATTTCTCTTGCTATTCAGCCAGCATTTTCCTTCTGCTTCATTTCAGCCCATCACTCCTAGTTATGCCCCTGCAAAACCTGCCTGAACTGCCTTTGCCACACTATAGCTTTATTGATCCTGGTTCAATGTAAGTAATTCTTAACCGACTGAACTTATTATTGGCTGTACCAGGGCAGTGAAGGCACTGGTGAGAGCCGGTTTTCTTGGTCTGTGAAGCTGGAAGAGAGGAATGCAGGGAAGGAGTCTGGTGGTGTTCACTGAACTTTCTGAATGGCTGCCTGGAGTGGTGGAAAATGGTTTCTGAGTTTTCCCCCACTCCTCAAATCTATGAGTTTGCACATCTATGTGTATGATACATGTGGATATCCAGGCCACTGGATGTCACAGCAAGTAGCCCTGAAATCAGGAGTTAACTCATGAGTATTTGGCCTCTGGGAGGTTTTTCAAGGGTAATTTTTGGATTCTTGTCAAGGAATGTGTGTTGTAGGTACAGGAAATGGATAATGTCTGAGGGAAGTTCTTACCTGAAAATGTTTGGCTGAGGAAACCTGTTGTGTGATAGGCATCATGAGAACTGTCTCCCAAACTTCATATCTTGTGATCCTTCCCTTTCAATGTCTGTTCTAGGCTATATACTCCAGAAGCATTGAGCATGCTAAAACACCCACAAACTGAGGGGGATAATCACCCTGTGGCTTGCTCACACCCTGTTTAGAACTACCTAGATAGATATGTGTCTCACCATGAGCTTTGTGCTGGTGAGTTTATTCTGCCTCTAGGGTGTTGCTCATCTGAGTGGCCAAGCAGGAAAATTCTCCTTGATTCTCAAATTTCCATGCCCTTACCCCTTCTGTGCCCCAGTTTACTCCTGGATGTAGCAAGATCTCTTTCCCAAGGGTGCTGGAGTGGAAAGGGGGAGAATGGTATTTCTTTTGTTGGGATTCAATTTGAAGACCATTTACAAGCCAGTTTGGGCAGCCTGCTCATGCTATTGTGGAAGCTGTTGGTATGTGCTTCTCTGAGCTTACAGATCAAGAGGATAGTTAGAGTGGCACTATTATGGAGAATTTTAAAGCCACTGATCGTTTCCTGTCTAGGGGAAAGCAGAGAGGCATGTGTGGGGCAGCAGGTGGTGGGAACACAGCCAGGCTGTGGATAAAACAGCAAATGCTCGACTGTACTGGTCCTGCTCCCACAGAGTTCAACACAAGCACAACATTGTAGTTATCAAGCCTTAGGCACTACATAGTATTTACAAGCTGAGGGATCCAGCTCCTTGTTTTAGGATACTAGGCCCCTATTAGTGCAAGAAGAGCTAAGCACAGGAAATTGCTGCAGCCTGCTGCTGAGATGCCAGTGGACACTGAGCCTCCCACGTTCTGTTGTGTGTTCCTGGAGGCTGGTTCTGCAAAAGTGATTAATAAATGGGAGCTGTGCACCTTTCTGCTGTGGCTGCAGAAGCAAAGCCAAGACAATTATTTGCCCATCAGAGCTGGGTTACGGTGTTCCTCCTCCCATCTCCTCTATCCTCTCTTTTGTTTTTGTATTGTTTTGTTGAGAGTGTAAATGCAGAGATGATTAATTGCCTTGCTGACCTGATTCTGTAGCTACATGGGATCCGCTTATATCAAAATGCTCCAGCCCAAATGACTAGAGTATGCCAAAGTTAGGTGATTAAAGAATTAGAAAATATTTTCTGAAAGTCTTATTCTCAACTCATTGTGACTTTGGACAGAAGCCCAGGCAAGAGGGGGAGAGAAGGGTGGAAAAAAAATAATATAAAAAAAAAAAAATAGTAAACTCAGTGAGAGAGACTTCTGCAATATTTTGCTCTCATTTTATTGAGAAGATTGATAACAAACATTAGTGAGGCAAGATTACAGTGATTTGTATAGATTCCCAGGTGAACAAGTTTAACATTAATAAAATATTATAGCCTTCTCTATCACAGAGCTATTGTACTGATCATAAAATGAAAGGGCTTTATATATATATGTAGGCAGGGGAGTGTGTGTGCTCTTACAGCATGGATGGAGGCATCTCATTTTCAGCTAATAGACTAAAATCTGTGCTGGGCTGGAATAGTGAAGTGTTTAACTCTGCTAATGCTATGGGCGATTACTCCTCTGCGAGAGGATGCACCGGACAAACTCTTATTTCAGATGCCAAAGCAAACCCAGTGGACCTTGCTGAAATGCCCCCTAGGCCACCAGTTCCTTAAACCCAGCTCAGATGCCCTGTTAGTTTCTGCTGAGGTTGGCAGCAAGCTGAGCACCCCGTGGCTCTCGTAGGTGTGAGTGTGGCACAGCACATCGGGGTTGACAGGTCAAGTGCTTTCTCCCTGCTGCTCCAGAGTTTGTGGCAGGAGCTGAGCAAAACTGAAGGACATTCAAATAGAAATAAACACTTCAGGATGAGAATGTTGTGTGTGGTGTTTTTGAGATAAGTGGTTGTGGAGTTTCTGTGTTGCCTGGTTTTGTTTTATTACAGATGATGCTGAGGGATAGGCTGGGTAGCACTGCCTTGTGCTGGCTTCTCAGCAACAGTCACTGATGGCAGCTGTGGTGGAGGAAGGAGCTGATGTTCCCTCCCAGTCTTGGGGCATTTTTCTGGTGGTTGCTCTAGCTTACAACAAATACCTCCTGGTTTTGTGGCCCTAAAATGGTAGGAAGATTAGAGATTAATTTCACCATGATGCAACACCATCACCTGCCATTCTGAAGTGAATCTACTTCCATGCCCTCCTGTGTGCTCCTTAAATATTCCAAGTTGAGGAGATTAACTTACTACCAAGGTAAAAGAGGACACAAATTTGTGGTGATAATACTTGTACAATAAATTCCTATTTGCTTCATGTTTCATTTTCCAATGTGATAAACTAATGTGGCATAGTGGACATCTGCTTTCCTTTACACCATGCAGAACTGATGAATTGTTGTTTTAATTATTTCTAAGGTTTTAAAGAAGATGGAATTATTTTTTTCTTCCGTAAAAAATATTTCAAATGCTAATGTTCTTTGGAAGTGAAGATAACATCTACAGCAAAAACGTGTTTGCTTTGACAGCATTGTATGTTTTAGGCAGATTAAATGAAGGAAATAGTGTTTAACTCCTGGTTCCAATCAAAAGCCAGCATCATCCCAACTCTGTCATTCATTTTTAATTTTGGCCCCTAGTAGTTTTTCTACTCTAAATACATGAGATAGAAAGTGCAAAAGTAGTCATCCCTATTCCCTTTTCTTCTGCGCTCCACCTATGCTTTAAATGCCGTTTGGAAATGAAATGTAAAGAAACACTATTTTTACAAACAATGTCAAAGCAAAACTCAGTCTAGAAATCAAATCAAAGTTCAATCCAGAAATTTCAATTACTGTTTTCAGAGAGGATTATTTTTTTCTGATGTGTTTTCTTGCCAAAAAAGGCCATAGGTTTTCTGACCAACTCTTTTTACTAATAACAAAGGAGTTATCAGAAAGATAACCTGTCTCTTAAACTAGAGTTTACAGCTCACTATGTGTTCTCTTATGCTTTGAATTCCCTTTAATATATGGGTGTCTTTTGTCATGGACCAAAGAAGGTCAGCTGAGAAAGGACATTGAAGGATTGTGTGTATGTGTACACTTGCAGCTTTTCCTGAGCATGAGCTGTGGGTTGCAGTGTTCAGAGAGTAGAAAGGGATGTTCTGTCCTGCCCCGTGCCCTGGGCTGGACAGGGTCTAAGAAACTGTTGAAAAAAATCTACAGGAGCTTTTGGATTGATAACAATCTGAATTACACCCTTCAGGTCTTTTATCTACTGGGTAGATATTTATATTCTAGCAGATGAAGTGGTGCTGGATTTCAGATGCCTGTACGCTGGGGAACTGATCCATCTTGAATGGAAACCAAGGATGGAATTGGGGCACCTGGTTGGGTTCCTAGTTTGCTAATCCTGATGGGCAGCCTTTTTCAATTTGTTCCACTGGTGTCTATTTGCAGTGCCAGTTCTTTGAGGCAGCAGCTGTCCATGGGATGAGTAGGTTTCTGTCGGAGTCTCTGAGTCAGGTTTCTGCATGCCCTGCTGATCAGTAGGTAAAAATGCTGAGCATGGAATACTCTGATTGGGTGAGTCTTTTCTTTCCTCCCAAGGAAGGCATGACAGCTTCATGTACACCCTTCTTCTGCATACCAGTCTCCAGGAACCAGAAGCTGGGTACCACTGCTATCGATGCTGCTGCTAGACATCTACGATCCCCAATTTTAAGACCACTATCCATGTACTTCCTTTAAGAAGAGGAGCTGTGGCGCGAGATGAGCTCTGGGAAGTCATTATTTCCCCCTGGAAGGAAAGATGATTACTGCATGGCCTGTGTTGTTGGTTAGGCAGTTTTAGAACAGCTGTGCTAATAGGGAAGCAATGGGTTGTCACTTCTAAACTGCTGGTGCTGTAGAGACAAGGACAGAAAGGAATGGCAGGTGTTTATCTCCATGTTTCTACCAAGTTTTAGTGCATCAATCCCTCATGCTATCCAAGACTTGTTGAGGAGAGATAATAAGATTTATTGGTGGCTGTTGGGATAACCCACAAAGTGGATAAATCTGTTAGTAACACTCCAGGCAGTCTTGGTCTGTCAAAATGAAATAAGCAGGGAGGAGTACAGGCTCCTAGCTGTGGAGCAGCTGAGCTCTTGGAGGGAGGTCAGTTCTTCACAATCAGCATGAATTGCACAAGGCTTCTGATGGCTTTTTGTGTTTTGTTTATTTATTTATTTCCTCTCGCAACATTCAGTGAAAGTCTGAGAAATGGAAATCAGACACTTGCAGTGGAGGAGGAGTAAGAGGCTAGGAATACAGTACAGTTTTCCATCCTCCTGTGTTAGGTCATCAGTGTGACCATGATGGACTTGCCACAGGCTGCTTGGCTGTGGCAGAGAAAAGACTCAAATGAAGAACTGTGTTAACTTATGAGCAGTTAAGTTAGAAGGAGAAAATGTGACTTTGGTTATTTATTACTCCAGTGCTTACTCCTGCCCTCCAGTACACATGGGGTACTTGCCATAGTACCAGCTACACTGCTATGGGAAAAGGCATCAATGGAATAGCTTCCCCTCCTGCTGTGTGGAATCAAATGCATGCATGCCACATGTTCAGGAAAATAAAACTGCATCCCAGAAGTCCACGAGTTAAACCACCAGTCTGCATGTCCAGTCCTGAGAGAAACCCCTGGGGTTTTGTGTTTGTGCTCACACATTTGAATGTGAACACCCTGAATGGGAGAGACCTCAGGGCATCTCTAGTACAATCTCCTACTCAAAGCAGGGATAGTTTGAGGTCCAGTCAGGTGGATAAGAGCTCTTTGAGCTATTCCCTCTTGGATCTTGAAAACTTCTTCAGCTGGAAGCTGTGTGACCTCTCTGGACAGCCTGTCCCACTGCCTGACTTTCCCAGGGGAAATGTTTTCACTTGCATCCACGCTGAGGCCCTTGTGTTTCAGCTTGCACCTGCTCTCTCATTGCCCACTGTGACAAGCCTGCCTCTTCTTGATGGGCTCCGGCTGGCAACGCTGGAGCCCCTCAAAGCCATCTCCTCTTGAGGCTGAGCAGAGCCTGCTGGTCTTGGCTTTCTGCAGAGGTGTTCCCCACTGTCCAGACACTGCTGCCCTGAGCAAGCTCCACTTTATTCAAGGCTCTCTGCACTGGGAGTGCAGAAACCTGTAGGTGATGTCTAACAAGTGCTGAGGAGAAGGAATAATCCCTTCCCTTGATCACTGGTTGGGCTCATGTTCCTGCTCCGTGCCTGCCAGGACCCGTGTGCCTCCTCAGAGAGCTGTTCCCCAGCCAGGCAGACCCCTGCCCCTGATAAGAATTTTGGCTCTTGTTGCAAGAAGCAGAACATAAGCAGAGAATAGTTCCTGCACTTGCCTGTGTTACACATGTTGGAAGATGAGTTTTTCCTGATGAAGATGATTATGTTCTCTGAGCACTTAGCTTGCCATTGTTTGAACCTTGCATGGTTTAATAAAAACCAAAAAGCACCCCTTAAAACATTTTACCCAGGGCTGTTATGCTCAGAGTAAGTTCCAGTCTAGGGAGTTTTCTCTTTACCCCTTTTCCTCCCCTTGAACAGGATTCCTTTTAGAACACATTTGATAATCCAGGAGATGTCTCAGAGTTCGAAACAGCAGCTGCACAATGTGGTTGTGTGTTTCCTTCAGCATCATCAGAAATTCTCCTTTGCATCCACCAGTTACTGACATTGCTTGGAAGTGACACAGTGTGTGCTTGCTTCCTATCATCAGTTAGAATTTTACAGTCTCTGAGAAGTTACAAAGCAGTCTTCCACTTAACCTCTGAATAACTGAGTTAGATGAGGAATAGCTGCAGAAAAACCAGCATTCCTTAAGTTTAATTGAACTGCTGTTATCAGACTGAACAAATTTCACTTCAGTAAAGTGGCATGGGTGTGTTAACTAGTGCTTATCCAGCTGTGGGTTTATTACTTGGTAATTAAATGTTAGCAGTGCTTCAATTAAAATAAATACCCATACAAAGCTGAGCATGGGTTTAATGTGTTTTGGGCTTTTTTTAAACACTGGCCCACTGCAGTTGCATCATTAGCATCAGAAGAGTCCTGCAGACTGTCACAGGACCAGATAATGAAGCTGACGTGCTTTATCTTTGGGTGAGTGGACATCTCTCTAGCTCCAGCTCTGTGTGCAGGGTGGGAGCCCAGCAGTTAATTTCTTAGTGGGCTGTAGGGGCTGTGTGGCCTCACAGACCACAAATATGGAAACTGCTCAACAAGAGCCTGTTTTCTGCTGTCAGACATCCCATAGTTTGCCTGGTCCAACTGTAGATGATTCTGTTTCCAGTGACAAATTTATGCGGCCTAATAGAATCAAAATATATTTCTCCACCTATGTTTTTTGTTCTGTTTAATCTTTATAATTTGTCATACTTAAATATTTACTCCATGCACACAGACTCTTTCTTTTCTTTGATTTAATCCTTCTGCTGTTTGTATCTCATGCTGTTTTATTTGCTAAAACCATATTTAGCCATAATGATGTTACAATGGTACTGTTTTAATGAATGATAGATTTCAAGGCTGGAGTTTTTCATTCTATGGTTCTGATTTCTCACGGGAACTGAAATTATTCCATGCAAGACATTTAGTTACCAAAATCCAGCTCTCCAGCTGCTGAAAGAAGCAGATTGTGATGAACATTTAACATCTTTTATAGCTATGGGAGATAGAAAGTTAGGAATGTGAGGATCTGTTTTTTTTTTCATACTCTTATATTTTAATTTTTGGTCTCAGAGGGGCTATCTGCCTACCTCTAGTCAGCTGGGAAGCAGTGCTCTGACTTTGGGTAAGTCTTATCTTTGAGTGCTTTGGCCCTGAAGAAAAATCCCAAGGTTAAAAGCTGGGGAAAAAAAAAAAAAAACAACCCCCAATTTGGCAATAAATAGACCTGATATGATGGAATTACTTAAAGCAAAAATTAAATCCTAATTACTATGGACAGCTGATGGAAACATGGACAGGCTTTTATTACCAGTGTCCTGGGCATCTACAGGAGGAACTCCATCTGCTCTGAGTTCTGGGACTGCATCCAAGGCCAGACTGGCTGCCCATGGGCACAGGGCTGGCCCTGCAGGGTGGTTTCCAGAGCCTGTGCCCAGGATGGCTGAAGCCCCCTGCCAGGCAGAGGTTTCACAGGCACAGGTGGGAGCTGCTTGTTGCCCAGCATTGCCAGCTGCTCTTGTCCCCAGCTGTAAGGCCTCTCCTGGACATGGCTGTGGTTCTTTGTGCAGAACCAGAGCAGAGGTACAGCTGAGCAGATCTGCTGAGTGGTGTGGCAGTCTTTAGATTGGGCTAAGTGGGAAGAGGCTCAGGAGAAGTCAGGACTTGCCGGGTCATTGCAGTGTTCTGGCCTCCTATGCAGGAGGGGCTGCCTGGGTCTTGTGTTGAGGGACTGCTGTAAAGACCTGCAAATGTGAACCAAGTGGAGTGCCTTTATTAGTTGGAGAAAAAGACCAGAAAGGCAGGACTCATGGGTTCCTGTGTGGTCAGGGGGAACTCAATTAACTGCTCTGTGCTTCAGTGCAAGCCATCAGTAACATAAGCATCATGCCACTTACCTGCCTCTGAGGGCCATTTGCTTAATTAAATTGCTGAGATCTTCAAATAAGAGATGCTTTAAATAAGTAGTTCTGTGTGGGGTAGAAGTAATGGAGCTTGGTTTCCAATGGCTTTGTCTTGTGGTTCCTTGCCAGCTCTGCTTGAAACTTTCCCCTGGGCCAAGACTTCATGAGGTTTTTTGTTTGGTTTGGTTTAGTTTGGGGTTTTTTGTGTGGGTTTTTTTTTTTTTTTTGGTGGGTTTTTTTTTTGTGTTTTTTTTTTGTTTGTTTTTTTGGTTTTTTTTTGTTCCTTTTTTTTTCTTCCTAATTTGCTCTCTGGGCTTTCCAGGTGTTCAGTAAGATGTAATCTTGGCCTTTCCTGTAGATTGGTCATTTCCAGGGGATGTTTCTTGGATGTCTCTTTTCTGCCCAGCTGCCTGGCTTTTTTCCAGGTTTTTCTGTGTTACAGCAGATGTCAGTAAACTTTGGTCCAGGTCAGCCAGGAGTTTCAGGCAGTGCAGCAGCAGGTGAGACCTGCAGCCCACAGGGCACCTTGCAAAAGCCTGGCTTGCTTTGGAAATCGTGTGGAAACCAGAGCATGACAGTGTGAACCTATTGCTTAGAAATGATGGAGGAACTGAAGGAGGAAGTGGGGTTCAAGTGTTTCACTTGGGCACTGTGGAAAGAGCAGTTATGGTCAAGGCTCCTAAATCATTTGGACACTTTGCT
This sequence comes from Anomalospiza imberbis, assembly GCF_031753505.1. Classification (NCBI taxonomy): domain Eukaryota; kingdom Metazoa; phylum Chordata; class Aves; order Passeriformes; family Viduidae; genus Anomalospiza; species Anomalospiza imberbis. The sequence goes on from NW_027099997.1 coordinate 26,818, forward strand.
TACCTGCTCCAGTGTGATGCTGTCCTGAGGATGTCCATATCTCTTTCTTCTTTTGAATTGTTTCTTTTGCATGTGGACATGTAAGGAAAGTGTGGTTTATGGATTTTCCTCAGTGCTTAAGGCCAAGGAGACCCTGTCAACACCAGTCAGCTGATCCCAAATCCCTTGTGTTGATAGCTCTATGGCAGCTCCCCTTGCTGTAATTCATTCCTGCTGACAGGCTGTCCAGCTGGGGAGAGTTTTTTAGGGTTTTTCAGCTGTTGCAGTTTTTGTGCACCCTGCCTTCTTGGTCTCCCACAAACAGACCAGAGATGAGGCAGGTACACCTTGGCACTCCAAATTAGACTGGTGAACACATTGCAAGTCTAGGAGAGCAGGTGGGGAATTGCTCATGACAAAGAAGGGTCCAGAAGAAAGGGTTGATTTTGGGGTTCAGGGAATGGGGAGCACAGCTGGTGACCTCTGTTTGAATGTGAGTCTGTGTGAATATATGTAGTACCACATCTGCACCTCCTAGGCAGTGCTCCTGCTGGGGTTGCTACAAGGTCAGCTCAGGAGTTCACACTTTCTGCCTGTTACTCTGGGTGGAGTACAGATAGAAACTCTCTCCTCTGAGCTACCTTCCTGCTTCCTTGGGTTCTGCTCGGCTGGAGCTGGGAATAAACTGGCTGAAGGAAGGGTGCAAATGCAGAGAAACATCACTCACAGGTGGAGGGATCTGTGGGTGCAGGGATTGCACTGCAGATAAAGTCAGGCTCTTGGGCCTGCAGCTGCAGAGAAGATGAGCAGTGAATTGGCAGTTAATTGAAAGCTAAAGTAGCTGTTTACTAACAGTATAGTCTTGCCTTTTCTCCTCTGTTAAATTTTGTGAGATCACTCAAAATCAGCGTCTTTGACCCAGCTTGTTTCCAATATTTATTTGTTTTCCCTTTTCCAGTTGAATTCATAGGCCAAGCTTTTTATCCTTTCTTCCTTTTATCTTTTTTTTTTTTTTTTTTTTTTTTGAAGCCAGCATGTTGTATTGCTGATCCTCACTGCTAAACTGCTGCTATGCATCAACTGAAAAACTGATTCTCTCAGTGAGCCAGTTAAATTCTGCTATCTTCACTCTGCAAGTAATTGGAACTTCAGAGAATAGGGATGCAAGGACTCCTTGGGTAAAGAAGGGTTTACCGGTCTGGGAAAAAGGAGTTGTAAGATTCTTTTGGGATACGTAGAGTAAACGTTGGGTCAGGAAAAGAAGTAAATATTTGTGGGTTCTCATTGATTGAATGTAGCTGTTTAAGTCTGGCTTAAATTCTTTACAGGGCTGAGGGATTCATTCCTTGAAAGAATAATGTGGTTAATAATAATGCTCCTACTGGGTGAGTTGCTGACTGGTAGTTTGTACCTGCTCAGCTTTTTCCTGTTTAAATACCCTGTCTTATGACTATGTAGTGTCAATACTTTAATTTAGAAAATCACATTGGTCAAAAGGGTAGAACAGGAAAGCATTTTACTGAGAAGATTAGGTTTTCTCATGTGGGAGATGATAGAAAATAGCACAATAACACTTCAGTATTCTGATGTTCTAGCTGTTAGAGTCTCTGACTCTCAGAGCTCCCTCTAAGCTAATGTGAAATGTGGTTACCAAGCACAGTCCCTGGCAATTGGTTGGTTTGTGGGTGCAGTATTTACAATATTCTAAACAAAGCCAAGATGGGAACTGCTTGGGATTAGTTGTCATTAGAGCTGGCTGGCATTGTTTTCATTAATATTAAAATAATTAGGAGTATGTTACAAAGTTTGGTGTTTTGTTTTTTCCTAAGGGTTTTAAAAACTCAGGAAGAACTGGAATGAAATACAGCTCTCTTGCTGCTTACTTAGATGCTTCATGCCCCATTCCCAATTTATTTACAGATATGAATGTGAGGCCAGGAGGAGCTTTCCAACCCAGTTGCCAGAAATGGAGGCAGTCAGGGCCATCTCCACAGAGATCCATGAGTACACTTAAAAGTAAAGGAGGTTGTACAGCTGAGAAGGAGAAATTGGGGCATTCTGCTTTCATCAGTCTGCTTGGATGTCTCTTGTCAGATTCAGTAGGCAGGTATTGGTTTGATTTTTCTTTTTCCCCCCCATCCCCTCTCCACTGGTACAAAATCCCTTTTAGATGCAGAAAGGAGAGAAGAAAGAGGATCTGAAAAGGATCTATAGAAAATTCATTTTAGGAATCTTTCTACCTGCAAATTATTCTGACAGAAAATTCCCAGTTAGTAATTTTCTTCATATATTTGAAGAGCAGTCAATCACAAAAAGTGTCTTATGAAAGGATTTGGCTTTATTATATTTAATGAAGCTGAAAGGACACTGCTTAATATCTGGGCACCACGCTAATGAACACTTAGAAATGCTAGAAGCATTGGTATTTATATTGAAGAAATGTCCAGAACATAGCACAAGGGCCCAGTGTGGGAGGTGCTGGACAGGGGATGATACTTGGAAGGTACACCTGAGTAAAGCCATGAAGGATGTGAAGGGAAGTGAACTGGGAGCTCCTGTGGGCAGGATGATCAAGATGTGCTGGGAACATGGACCTGGCTGGCGAGCCTCGGCAATCCTGAGTGATGCAGGGTAAAATCCCAAGAAAAGTGGAGAGGTGAGGCAGTGTTAAAATGCTCACCAAATCGGTGGAAACCTGACAGCAAACCAAGACAGAGATGGGCTATTTAGAGTAGTTCTGAAAGTGGATCCAGGGATGTTTATGGCAGCAATTTCATTGCTTGGAAACACTGGTTTTTAATACCTTTGCTTTGTGTAATATATGCAGTTACATCTCCAGGGAATTAAAGCAGCAAGAATTGTTTGAATTGTCTGCAGATATTTGTATTGTTGTTCAGAAGCTGAATCTCCTTTTGTTTGTGTTGTTTTCATTAGTTTCCTGGATTGAAGCTGCACATGAAAAATGCTTCAAACCATTTAAGGGGCAGGATTCTATTTGATTAGGATTGTTTTGCAAGTGGTTATTAAATCCATTTGCAGTCTTAGAACTGAGCCTCCCTTTGGCTCTGCAGGCTGAGCAGCTGGATTGGAGAGTGCCCGATTAGCGTGGCCCATCAGATGGTCACCCGTAAAGATGGTCCTTGCAAGGAGGGCAGAAGGAAAAGCAGTTTAAGGAAGCATTGTATTGGACCATCAGGGCCAGAAGCCAGAGACTTCACACTGTGGAGAGCTCTGCTGGGAGGGAGATGGCTGTGGGAAACATCACTGAGTAGCAAACACTGCATCACCTGTGCCTCTGTCTGGGCAGCCATGCAAGGTTAATATGAGTGCTAACCAGCCCCAGACTAAAGAGCTAGGATCTGGGGGTTTGGCTTGAAAATCTGCCCATATCTTCTTCAGTTCCAGTTCTTCCAAATCAAAACCTTGCTTGTTCCAACTAAACCTTTGAATTGCAGATTCTAAGCTGCTACAAATTCTTCCTCTACTGATGGGGGAAGCTGCCTCAGCTCTGGCAGGTTTGGCCTTAGTTTTGGATTTGTTCACGCATGTGCAGCATTAACAGCTTCAATCAGTGGAGTAGCTGAGAGCAAAGGTTGCCATTTCAGCTGCCTTGCAAATCCCATATCCCAAGCATGAAATGTGGTGTTCCAGCAGGTTTTGTGCATGGTTGGATTTTTCACCTGGAAAGCGCAGCCCACTTCACAAAATGTTACCAACAAAACAGCTGCTTAGAAAATTGGCCTTTAAGTACCACCTACTGAGTGTGACAAGGGACATGTGGGTCCTGGCTGCCATGTCTGCACTTCTCCTGCAAAAAATGGGAGCTCAGCTGGCTGCAGGTGAGCTGCTGTAGTCCTTGAAGAGGGAGTCATGGTTGTGTTCCCACTGCACAGAAAATTTCTGCTCGATTGACAATCTCCCCTGGCACAACTGCTCACAAAGAAGACAGTTTGGAGCTGAAGGGATATCTGGCCCAGGTCTGTGCAGGAGACAAAGGGATTGCCAAGGGGACGTGTCCAGGGGGCATTCAGAAGAGGGAAGAGGATATTTGGGCAGAGGTCTGGAAGAATGAGGAAAATGGGTGAAATCTCAAATAATAGGAGGGATCGAAACCATGGGATTTCTATGGATTATTGAAAGATAATTTGTGCTGTACTTCAAGGGTTGGCTCTGAACTCCTTGGTGGTGGGAGCCAGAGCAGACAACTGGAACAATTCCTTTAGATGATGAAGATCCACAGACCAGACAATGTGTCTCAGAGGAGTTCTATGCAGCTGAGACCAAGAGCAATGCAGGGTGGGGTGAGTGATGCACCCAGCTTACCAGCAGCACTGGGAACAGTCCCTTCTTCCCTGACTCTCTCATTCTGCTCACAGTCCAGACAATTGTTTGAATTCACCACTTCACTGAATGCTCTTCCTGAACTTTGGCAAAACAAAGCTAAAAATGAAAATCTCTTTTGCCATTTCAAAAGAAAATAACAGTCATGCTTCTGAGTGTCTTCACATTTATTTTCCAAAGATACAAGTGGCCTGTCTGTTTGAAAACAGAATAACACTCCCCTCCTCCCACAGTTTCTTCTTTTTTAAAGGCAAACCAAATAGCAGTGCAATACAAATCCAGGAGCCGTTCACAGTAAGGAAAGGCAGCTCAGCACGAGGGGCTGAATAGCACTAAAACTGCAAATAAGTGAACTGACAACAGTAAACCCAGAGAATGCATTACACGTTGGACTCTGATTATGTGGGGAAATGTACAAAAAAGATATTTGTGCCCATTTCAGGAGTGCCACTCAGGCCTGTTCAATATTGGAACTGGAGGGAACTAAGTGCAGTGATGAAGGGACCCTGAATGGATGTTTTAAAAAGCCATTTTTAACTATGTTTTGTTCTTCTAGTATGTGTGAAAAGCACTAACTTTCCAAAGGAAAAATGTAGCACTTGATAAAAAAATCCAAGAAAACAAAAGGAGAGGGAAAGCCCCAAAACATAACTATGGATAAATGTCCTTTTGTAAAAAAATAAATTTTCAATTTAAAAGACCACCAAGATATCTTGTGATATTTGTTCTTGTGCCTTAATGTCCCTTTCTTTTGCCATCCCCCACTTGGATGGGCTTGTGAGCTGGGCTGTGTCCATGTTGAATTCTACATAACTCCACCACTTTCCATCCTCCACTGCAATGTGGGACTCTCCTCTCTATGGCACTTGACTACTCCACCTTATGGAGAGAGCAGCATTTTTAAAGGCAGTTATTTCTTTTGCCACGATACTTATGCCAAGTATTAGATGCAGTTGTTTTTCCACAAGGTATCTGAAGTTGGACTGAGGAAGAAACACCCTTTGAAATCCAGTACTCACTGAGGACCATGAACCTTACGGTTGGTGCTGATGGGGAGATGTTTTTCCCCTTGCTAGTCTGAAAGTATGGCACAAAAAAATAATTACTTCTTTCTCAAAGAGCCTGATATGAAGCTCACAGTCATTTTGGAACAGTTCTTGTCTCCTAATGACCTGTAGATTGGGCCTTCATTAGTTTAAGAGGGTGAAGGAAACATTGCTGAGTCTGCTTTTCAGTTGAAACTCTGTTTTGAAATACAATAGCAAGTTCCTCAAACTTCTATTTGTTAAAAAGAAGATGGACACAACCCAGGCAACTTCCTGAAATTTATCACTGGCATTGCATGCTAAGTTCTGGGTGGGATGGCTAAATTACCTTTGGTTACAGTAAAGGTTTTTTTCAGATTTGATTAAATATAAATGGCAGTTTTTTCTTTTGTAATTATTCCTGGGGGAAATTATTTTAGAGTAGATACATTTAATAAAAAAGTTTTTAAGGAATTCAGTCTTGGCAGAGACAGGAGGTATGGGAGCAAAGTGGGACAAAAAGTAATTTTATCACTTGATAATAAAAAAGCTCCAAAGCCTCATTTATTGAGGTGGCAGGCCAATAGGAAATCACATGGATTATGTGAGGGGCATTTCAGGGCATTCTCAGCTGGCGATAAGAAGGAAATATATCTGGAGTATGCTTCACGTTTTCATTGATTAGTTTTGTTGGTCTCAGAGGCAGGTAGGAACAGAAAAGAATTGCTGTATATTAAAATGCCTGCAGCAGTATTGTGCTTTTTGTCAGTAGTGAGGCACAGCTTTTATTTTGTAGGCTGGATTAGAATGTCTCTTTTGCAAATGCCTTGTGCCAACAAAATGTTTACCAGCCACTAAAATGCTGGGGGAGAATACTTTTCCATTATGATTTAAATTTTTTTTAGCTGTAATTTATTTTTTTAAAAGCAAAGACTGGAAGCAGTGAAGCAAATATCTTGAAGCCATGTGACTTTGCTGCAGTAAGAGCACCTGCCCTATGCAAGCCTAGTTCTTTTCAGGACTTCATGAGCTGGGTAACCAGAATCACTAAAGACTTTAGAATCCTAAATCTGTGAGTCTTGAACTGTGCAAATGTGGATCCTGTGGTACTGAAGAGCTCAGTTGACCACTCTAGCACCTGGGTTGTTGTAGTTCTTTTGTTTTGAGTAAAAATTAAAAGGTTAAATCAGTTCTGTTCATCTGAAATGAGGCAATGGTGCTGAAGGTAGTTCAGAGGATGCTCTCTTCTTGGAGTCTGGTCTGAATTCACACCAGATAGCAGCAGTATCTTTTTGGTTTCATGAAGATGCACCCTAAAGCTCTTAAGCTTCCAAGGGTTTGACTGGAAGAGTTGAAGGGGGGAAGGGATAATGTGTCTGATATACAAGGAGTTGAATCAAAGTTCTTTATAATCAGAATTTCTAGCCCGAAACATACATAGGCTTTCATAAAAGTATTAGATTCCAATGTATTTGTTATCAGAGGCAAGCTACAACATATCACTCTTTTTGTGAGATCCTGTTAGCCTGATCTCAGTGTGACTGTGTTTTTTTTTTTTCCAATCATCTTTGTCTCTCCCAGTTTTTTTTCTCAGCTGACAGTTCTGTCCACCAATTCGGTAATTACTGTCTATCATTTTAAGTGATGTGCTAAGGGCCAATATTTAAGGTCAGGGCCATGAACATCTGACTTCCCTTGAGAGTAGAACTGGATGAGTAGGAAGAATATTGATTCACTGAATAGATCAGCCGAAAAGAAGAAAATTTTTCAAATACTTTTGACCTAATAGCATTCAACCTTCTCTGCTTGAGACAAGTTAATGAAGGGGTAAATCAAATATTGTATGAATCATGCATCAAAATACATAATGAGAAAGACTGAAAAAAAGCAGCCCAGAGACTTGCTGCTGATAGCTGGGAATGTGTAATAGGCAGGGTTCAGAACAGAGTTCTAAATTTCTAGGTTTATAGAAAATGCAGAAATGGATGAATTTGACCCCTAAGTGAGGGTGCAAACTAATTCACCTCTGTGGCTACTTCGGTGGATTTGCATCTTAAAGAGGAAGATAGAAGCAATAGCAGATTTCACTGTTTTACCTAAAAATGTATGAGGCAATTCACAGAAAGGGTGAACCTGTAACGTACTGTTCCCTCAAATGGTGTCTTTTGATTTAGGAAGAAAGTTCTCTTAGTTCAATTCCAATTATTTCTTACTTTCCCCTATATGTGTAACCCTGAGCAATTCTACTTTTTACTATTGGGTAACAGCATCAATTACAGAGCATTAAGAATATCCCAGGCTACTCAATGAGCACTGCAGATGATGAAAGAACATCCCTAAAACACAAACCCAAAGACAGTTCCATCATGGGTGGTGTGACTGGCATTGAAAGAAGGTTCTGAGTTCAGGTGCCCATTTCCCATTTGGTGCAAGTCATAGTTTGGAATCTGTGGTGGCTGATCATCTGAAAGCCCTGAATTCTGTATTTTGTGCTTCTGGTCTGAACTAATGATGTGGAAATCTAGAAGAAGCTTTTTGATAACAGCAATAGGGAGAGCAGCAAAATAGTGATCCAAAAAGGCCTTTAGATCTCTTGGCTGAGTTTAACTTTCTTGGCAAATTTGATCTCCAAATAACAGAAACAGCTTGTCCTGCAGAAGGAGAAAAGTGCCATGCAAGAAAATGTCCTAATCTTCTGGGTCATCCACTCCGATCCTTTTACCCTTGAATGTGAATAATTTACACTCAGGAAGTTGGTTTCACTGTGACAGACAAGCATTTGTTGAGAAATCTCAGTGTTGGTCTTTCAGAGCTATCCGTGTGCTTCCTGTTGCCCTTTTAGAGAAGGCATAGATGGAAAATGGAGAAAAGCTCAGGCTCTTCTTGTAAGGGAGTCTAACAGAAGTGCTTCTACTTTCTTGGATTTTATTTTATTTTAAACTCTTTTAGGAAGCCCATGAACTGCTGCTGAGCAGCAGAACATTATTGCTGTTCATGATTAACCATTGCAAGACTGGTGAGCAAAAAGGTGTTAACTGGTCTTGTTAATTGCATCAAGTGAGTGTTTTTGTCACTTTCAGTTTTATCTCTTAGCAGCTCTTTATCTGTTTCTTTCATTCACAGGACAGCAACTTTTTAATGAGCTCATGTGGAGCAGGCAGAGGGGCCCAAGGCAAAACCTTAGTCTTCATCTTGGTTGGAAAAGGGAATAATTAAATGCCGACAGTGTAAAGCAGTCAGGTACACTGTAAATAAGGGCAAATGGCTAATGAACCAAAGTGAGGGCAGTTTTGACAAACCTCCCTAGAAGCTTCTGACAGTCAAAACCACTTTTTAATGTGGCATGGCCTGGCTGTGCTTTTACCCACTGCAAACTGAGGGGATTGCTCAAAAAAATCTTGAGTGAGGAGACATCCATTCTTCTTTGTCAGCTCAGGTTGGATGGTGCATGGAGAGAAAGGGACTCCTAAAGGCAATGTGTAAAATGCTGGTTTTCTGCCTCATGAAGGCAGGAGTGTTTGTGAGGTTTGTGGTTTATTTCACTCATGATCCCGGAGGATGTGAGTGACACATAATATTTTCACAGTGAATGGCTTCTTTTATATGGTCAGCCAGTACAGGAAAACACGATCAGGGTGGAGTTTTCAGTAGCTGTTTGAAGGGGAAAACAGAAGTGGTATGTGACAAAAAAAATTGTTGGAGATAATGCTTCTCAAATGATACCAGATTTGGGGTCCTAGTCAGGAAGTAGCTGAATGGCAGGGTTGCCATCCAGAAGGACCTAAACAGTTCTGGGCCTGGGGTGAAATAAACCTCAGGGAACAGCCTGAGTGGGGAGCAGGTCTGCAGAGGGAGCACCTTGGTGTGCTGCAGGTAAGCCAAGCATGTGCATGGCAGTGAGGATGGCTCACAGTTATCCTGGGCTGTATTAACAGGGGCAGATCCAGGGAATTGGGTACCCTCCTCTAGTCAGAAATCAGACCCTGAAGTCTGGGCTTCTTGGAGGGAAGGACCAAGAGGAAGAGCTCACAAGTGATACGTTTTTAAACATTCAGCCTTCATCTGCATGAAGAGCTATCTCAAAGTAATTTGGTAGTGGCAATGGAGATGAAGAATCGATGCAAGATTGGATGCAGCTGGCAAAGAGCACCCTAGATCCTCAGGATGAAGGATAGTCTGCTGGCTGTGATGCAAGGCATCAAGGGGAAGAGGAGCTGTAATAGGAGGGATCTGGCACTTGAATTAAGAGAATCAATCAGTGGTTGGTAACTGGCCATGGTAGACATCTGGCAGCATGACTGTACAGCTGTGACCCTTGCATCTGGAGACAGTTACATGGGTTTGTGTCCAAAGCAGGAGTTTCAACAGGAATCTGAACTCGAGTGCAAAGTCATTCCTCACTGACTGATGTGTGTGCAGTAAGTCAAAGGTGCACCAGAGCAAAGCTCCCCCCTGGCTGCCTGTTCTGGCAGTTTTAGGATCATGTTGGCCAAAGGAGCAAGCCTGAGGGTGCCATCACGCTGGGGATATATCTGGCATGGTGGAGGTGGATTCTACTCCAGACCTGTCACCTGTCCCCACTCCTTGGTGATGAGCAGTGACACAGCCATGGCTTTGCCTGTGGATTTGTGGCTTTCCAACCTTCCTTTGCTTGTCCTTAGAAGAAAGACATGAGATGGCTTTGTTCTAAAATTAAATAGCTCTTTTCCATTGCCAGTGAAGAAAAAAGCAAGAGTTCATTTTTTTCATCTCCCTTAAAGGATGCCAAACATGGACTGAATTCCTCAGGGCATCTGTAGCACTGCCACTCTGTCTTCTTGTTACTCTGACCATCTTCATCTCTGCAGAGAGTGCGGGACTCCAGGACGGTTTGGATGGATGAGAGTTCTCTGAAGTCAGGTCTTGGAAGATGTGGTTTATTAAACGGGGTGAAAGGCCCTGCTTGGAGTTGCCAGGCCCAACTCGTGGCAGGCCCAGGGAGAGAGGGAGAGGGAGAGAGCGAGGGTTCCAGGTGAGGGTCCCAGGGGAAGGTCCAAGAGAGCATCCAGTCCCTCGGGCACACCTTATCAGGGGGCTTCAAGGTGGGCTGGAGCAGGACTTGGGCCAATGGGGTCACAGATATCTGATACTTCAGGGGAGGATCACAGGTGTGGGATGAACCATACATTGGGGGTGAGACAGAGCATTCCATTTGACCTTTGGACCTATCTGCAGGTAAAGGGCGTTGTTTAATCAGAAGGGGGGATTGCTTTCAGCCTGGCTATACTATTATTTTCTAGTTATTCAGTAGTCAAGGTTTGTTATTTCAAATCTAGTTCTCATCTCAATGTCTGTATTTTCCAAATCTTTTGCCAGGCAATCATATTTATAAGGTTCTCCTATTTCATCTTCCCCAACAAGTGACCCCAAAACCTGAAGGACTGAGGGGACTTGTGGGATTTCAGAGAGGTTTTATGGGATTTTAGTGAGAACTTAAGGGATTTTAGTGAGAACTTAAGGGATTTTAATGGAATCTTATGGGATTTTAATGAGGTTTGATGGGATTTTTTGGGTATTTGATGGGATTTTAATGGGATTTAAGGGATTGGGATTAGGGACCAATTCCCGTCAGAGCCCTTGAGTCCAGACATATGGGATTTTATGGGCGGAATATTTATGGGAGGTTTTCACTGGAATTTTTGGGAGGGTTTATTGGGGATTGTGAGGAGGATTTTGGCGGATTTTTGCAGGAATTTTTTTGAGTGATCTTTGTGGGATTTTTGGGGTGGATTTTGTGAGATTTTGTTGGGGTTTGGTGGGATTTTGAGGGAAGTTTTTGTAGGGATTTTTTGGTTGGATTTTCTCAGACTTTGGGTGGGATTTGAAGGGACTTGGGAGCATTTTTGGGGGATTTGAGAGGGGTTTGGTGGGATTTTGGTGCAGATTTTTTGAGTGGATTTTTGGTGGAGTTTGGGGGGTTTCTGGGGAAATTTTTGTGGGATATTTTGGGTGATTTGGAGGGATGTTATGTGTGGATTTTGTGTGCTTTGGAGATTTTGGGGGGGATTTTTGTACAGATTTTTCTGTGTGGATTCTGTGGGATTTTCGCGGGGATTTAGTGGGACTTTTTGAGAGATTTTTCTGTGGGATTTAGGGGGGGTTTTGGGTGTGATTTTTGTTGGGATTTTGAAGGATTTGTGTGGGCTTTGGGGCGATTTTTGTGGGGATTTTTGGTGGGAGGATTTTATGGTGGATTTTGGGGCGCTTTTTGTGGAATTTTAGTGGGACTTTACCTGGAATTTTGGGTGGATTTTGTAGGATTTTTGAGGATTCTTTGTGAAATTTTTTGCGGGCATTTGAGGGGATTTTTGTGGAATTTTGTTGTGAATTTTTAGTGGGATTTTTGATGTGATTTTTGGTGAGGATTTTGAGGAGATTTTTATTGGATTTAGGTGTGGGAATTAGGAAATATTTTTGTGGGTTTTTTGTGGTTTTTTTTGGGATTTTGGGGGATTTTTGTGGTTTTTCTCAGGATTTTGGTGGGATTTTGGGCTGATTTTTTTTGGTGTGTATCCAGAGTGACTTTGGGCAGATTTGGGGCCTGATTGGGGCAGCTTTGGGGCTGATTTTGGGGTTTTTCTCCCGTTTCCCCCAGCTGTGGGAAGCCCCGAAGCACATCCTGTTCCTGCCCGAGCTCCCTGAGCAGCCCCAGGAGCTGATGCTCTCCGTGCTCCTCAGCCAGTGAGGTCTGGGGCAGTCCCGGCATTCCAGGCATTCCGGGCATTCCGGACGGGCTTTGGGGCACTTGGGGATTTTGGGGCTCGGGGGGGAGAGAGGATGAGGGGGGCTTGGGGCTGGATGTTTTGTGAAAATATCGGGATTTTTGGGGGGAATATCTGGTTTTTAGAGGGGAATTTCTGGATTTTGGGGGGAAAATACCAAATTTGGGGGGGGGGGGAAGGAAATACTGGATTTCTTAGGGGGGGATTTCTAAGGTTTTGATGGGGGAGTTACTAGTTTTTGGGGAGGGATTTCTGGATTTTTTTTTCAAGGGGGAATTTCTGGATTTTTTGGGGAATGTTTCTGGATGGGGAACGAGGTTTGGTTTGGATTTTTTGGGGGGGAATAATTCTCGATTTTCTGGAGGAATTTCCTAGTTTGTTGGGAATGTTCCAGGATTTTTTGGAGGATCATTTCTGGATTTCTTTGGGGAAAATTTCTGAATTTCTGGGGGACTATTTCAGGATATTGGTTTTTTTTTTTTTTTTTTTGGGAGCATTTCTGGATTTGGGGGGAACATTCCCAGGTTTCTGGGGGAACATTCCCGGGTGTCTCGGGGAACATTCCTGGGTTTTTGGGGAACATTCCCAGGTTTCTGGGGGAACATTCCCAGGTGTCTGGGGAACATTCCCAGGTATCTGGGGGAACATTCCAAAATAACTCCAAAATAACCCCCAACTAAAAAAAAACGGGCCTGAAATACCCAAAAATCACAAAAAACTGCATCAAACCCACCCCTAAATACCCAAAAACCGCCGCAAAACACCCAAAATCCCACCAAACCACCCCAAAATCCCACCAAACCACCCCAAAATCCCATAGAAATGTCCTGAAATCCCACCAAACCACCCCAAAACCCCTCAAAACTGCCCCTGAATACCCTAAAGCTGCCCCAAATCCTTCAAGCTGCCCCAAAATCCCATAGAAACACCCTAAAGACCCTCCAGACCAGCCCAAAATCCCATAGAAACACCTGAAAATCCCTCAAAACCACCCCAACACACCATAAATCCCATCAAACTGTCCCCAAATGCCATAGACCTGCCCCCAAATCCCATCGAAATATTCCAAAATCCCAGAAAACTGCCCCAAAAGTGGTCCTGACCCTGCCCCAAACCCCCCTGCACGCCCCCACTCCCCCAGGTAAGTTCAGTTCATCCGAAATCCTCCTTTTTTGTACTTAATTCTCCTTTTTTTATCCCAAATCCTTCTTTTTTTTATTTCAAGTTCTCCTTTGTTATCCTAAATCCTCCCTTGTTTATCCCAAATGCTCCCTTTTTTGTCCCAAATCTTCCCTTTTTCAACCTCAAAAAATCTTTTCATCCCAAAGCTCCTTTTTTGATCTCAAATCCTTCTTTGTGCAACCCAAATTTCATTTTCCCACCACAAATTCTCCTTTTTCCACCCCAGATCCTTTGTGTGTCCCCAAATCCCTTTTCCCATCCCAAAATCTCCCTTTTCCACCCCAAATATTTCTTTGTGCATGCCAAATCTTCTTTACCACCCCAATTCCCCTTTCCCCACCCCAATCCCCTTCTCCCACCCCAAATCTCTTTTTCAACCCCAAATCCCCTTTTCCCACCCAGGATCTTTCCCCATCCTGAATCCCCCAATTCCCAACCCAATCCCCCTTTTTTCCCCAGCGTTGGACCCAGGGTCTCTGCAGACATTGCACCTGGAGCTGCCCAAATAACCCCAAATAAACCCCAAATAACTCTAAACAAACCCCAAATAACCCCAAATCACCCCAAACAAACCCCAAATAAACCTAAACAAACCCCAAATAACCCCAAAAAAATCCCAAATAAACCCAAACCCCACTGTGCCCCCCAGGGCTGGAGGGGGTTTGGGGGGAGGGGATTGGGGACTGGGGGGGTCATGACCCCAAACTTTGGGGATTGGGGGTGTTTGATCTTAAAATTTAGGGGTTGGGGGGGGGGGTTGACGCCTCAGGGTTTGGGGGATTTTGACCCCAAGCTTTGGGAATTGGGGGTGTTTGATCCTAAAATTTGGGGTTTGGGGGGGTTTGACACCAGGGTTATGGATTTGGGGTTTTTGACCTCAGGATTTGAGGATCAGGGTGGTTTGACCCCCAAACTTTGGGATCAGGGCGTTTGGACACCCCAGATGTTTCAAACTCCAGGATTTGGGGTCAGGGGGTTTTGACCCCAGAATTTGGGCATTGACCCCAGGATTTAAGTGGGATTTAACCCCAAAGTTGAAAGGATCAGGGGGATTTGACACCCCCACGTTTGGGATCGGGGGGCCTTGACCCCAAAGTTTGGGTATTGGGGTGTTTGAGCCCAAACTTTGGGGAGTAGGAGGGTTGGGCACCCCAGATATTTCAAACCCCAGGAAGTTGGAGATTGGGGGTTTTAACCCCAAACTTTGGGGGTGTGGGGTGTTTGACACCTCAGGATTTGGGATTTGGGGGGATTTGAGCCCAGATTTTGGGAATTGGGGTGTTGGACACCCCAAATGTTTCAAACCCCAGGATTTGGGGTCAGGGGGATTTAACCCCATCGTTTGGGAATTGGGGAGTGTTTGACACCCCAGGATCTGGGATTTGGAGGGTTTGAACCTAAAATTTGGGGTTCGGGGCTGGGGGTAGGGCTTGACATGCCAGAGTTTGGGTTTGAGGGTGTTTGAACCCCCAGGATTTGGGGTCGGGGGGAGTTGACCCCAGGATCTGGGGTGTTTGACCCGCTGGGTTTGGGGTCGGGGTTGAGAGCAGAGCCATTTCCTGGAAACAGCGGCGGGACCGGGACTGGGAACAGGATCGGGATCGGGAATGGGAGTGGGATCGGGGTCGGGAATGAGATCGGGAAGGGGAACAGAAATGGGAATGGGATTGGGATCGGGAACAGGATCAGGAACGGGATTGGGCTCGGGAAGGGGAGAGGCCCTGCCCCAATAATGGACCCCTCCCCCAGGGAGCGACCCTGCCCCAATCCCGGGATGGAGCAATCCCCTCAATCCCAGACCCCTCCCCAATTCCCAAACCCTCCCCAATGCCAGCCCCTCCCCCAGTGCCAGACCCCCTCCCCAGTCGCTGAACGGACCCTCCTTCAATCCCAGCCCGCCCCGATCCGGATCGGAGCCATCCCCGGAGCCTCCCCATTCCCGGACCGGACCCTTCAATCCCCTTTTGGGGCGGCTCCTGCCGCTTCCAGCCCATTTTTGGGGGATCCAAACGGCTCCGGGGACCCTCCCCACTTTGGGGGTGTTGGGGTGGCCCCAGGGCCGCCCCGAGGGCCGAGGGGGGATGGAAACCCCCAAAGCCGGGGGGCTCCTGGGGGTCCCCAGTTCCTCCCGTCCCCACCCCAAAACAGCTCCTGGCCAATCAGAGCGCGCGGCGCTGCTGACAGCTCAGTTGCCGGGCCGGCGATTTTCAGCCAATCAGCGCCTGCGATAGCTCTGACTCATCGGTTGCCAGGCAGATCAAAACGCTTCTCAATGCGCTAGCCAATCAGAGACTGCGCGGGGCCATTTCCAGCCAATCAGAGCGCTTGTTCTCGATGACTCCTCAGTCGCCAGGCGGACCCGCAGCGCCCAGCGCTCCCCGGGAGCGGAATTTGGGGAGGGGGGAGGTGACCCTGGGGATGGGGATGGGGCGTGCGGGGGCAGCTGGGGCCGGACTGGTGGCACTGGTGGTGCTGAGAGCCCCCCCGGCCGCGGGGGTCGCGGTGAGAAGGGGTTGGGGGCCCCAAATTAAACCAAAGAGGGATCAGGACCCCCCCACGGAGCAGGAGGGGCCTGGAACCCCCAAAACCAAACACGGGGGAGGGGAGCGGGGATTGGGGGAACGATGGGGAAGGCGGGGGAAAGAGGGGGATGGGACACCCAAAAAGGATCAAGACAACTTGAGGTGGCCACCTTTCTATGTGGATGGTAGCCAATGGTAGCCAATGCTTTTTCCCAGTCCATGGGATCCCAGTCTGTGCAATCCCAGTCGATGTGGTCCCAGTCCATAGAATCTCAACCCAGTTTATCCCAGTGTGTACCGTCCTGATCCCTATGGTCCCATTCCATATGGTCCCAGTCCATAGGATCTCAGTCCAGGTGATCCCAGCCCATGTTTGATCCCAGTCTGCGTGGTTCTGCACACACTGCCAGGGTCTGAAATTCCAGTCACCAGGCAGGAAAAAATGTTCCTACCCTTGAATGTCCTTGCTGTCCTCTCAACGAGTTATAATAAAACTAAAAATCAATAAATTTTAATTTAAATAAAATAGAATAAAAATGAAATTAAAAAATTTCAACTCTTACTTACAGTACTCCAATAATGATTTAACCCAAAACCACCTTTTGCTGGGAATGGAGACACCGGGGACCCTTGGAGTCCCCTTTCCTGATGATAGTGACACAATTAAGCTCGCCCAAACTCCTCCTGGATCTCCCCTAAGCCCCCAGTGGGGATTCCTGGGAGTTCCCCTGTGTTTACCCTTTCCCAGGACTTTGGGGGTCCCCCTGACCTGTCCGTGCACCCCCAGATTTCTTCCACAGCCCCCTGTGATGGTGGGGGTGGGGGCCGAGTGCTGGTGCTCCCCTGCCTGCAGCAGATCCAGCGGTGAGGGGAGTTTGGGGGGGTCCCTGAGCATTTGGGGTCCCCTGGGTTTTGGGGTGACCCCCGGGCCCCCCAGGATCTCCCTAAACACGCTGACATTGCCCGTGCGCAGTGAGAAGGTTCATACCCGGCACGGGGTCCCAGCTCTGTCACCGGCATTGCCCAGGAACCCCCAAACTCTCCCGGGAACCACCAAACCCCAATACCCCGACCTCCCCGGGACCCCAAAACCATCCCTGGGCCCTCCAAAAACTCCCCAAGACTGCAAAAACCCCACACAGATACCCCCCAAACCCTCCCAGGACATCAAAATTCCCACAAGAGAATTCCCAGCACCCCCCAGACCCTCCTGAGAAGGTTCATATCTGGCAGGGGGTCCCCATCTCTGTCACTGGCAGGTACCCCAAACCAGCCTTGGGTTCCCCCTGGGATCGCCCGATCCCCCCCTTTGGGAATCCTGAAACCCCCCCTGGGATCCCCCAAAAATCCACCGGGACCCCAAAAACCCTGGATATAGACAAAACCCCCCCAGGAATTCATCATAAAAATTATACCCAACACGGGGTCCCCATCACCATCATCGGCATCACCCGGGTACCCCCAGATCCTCTCGGGACTCCCAAACCCTCCTGGGACCCCCAAACCCTCCCAGGTATCCCTACATCCTCCCAGGACTCCCAACCCTCCCCGGGCTCCGCTGCCGGAATCAGCAGGAGTGGTGTTGGCCTCTTCAGGGGAGTTAGAGTGGGACCCGACCATAGCGGGGGCCCTTAAACCCCAAAAATCCACCCTGGGGGGCAAAACATCCCCTACAGCGGCTTGGAGTGAGTCCCCCAGAAAAATGTCACTTAAAGCCGTCATGATCACCCCTGAAAAGGGGCTTGTGGGGCTGTGGCCCCACAAACACCTGAAAATGGGGAGGAAAAAACACCCTTGAAATGGTGAGGTCCCCCCAAAAATCCTTAAAAAGAGAAAAACTCCTCTTCAGAGGGGCCTGAAGACCCTTCAGGGCCCTCGAGGAGGGACAAGATCCCCTCCTCTGCTGGGGCCTCTCTGAGCCGGGAGCTCTCCCGTTGGCTGCCCTCGGGGGAGCCCCGAACGACGGCGGCTCCTGGGCTGAGCCCCCCTCAGCCGGGGCTGCGGAGGGAACTGGGGGGGCTGGGACGGGGCCTGGGGGTCCTGGGGTGACCTGGGGGAGCCTCAGTGGGTCCCACCTCCCCCTGTGCCCCCTCTCCCACCCCCTTCCCATTGTTCCCCCCAAACCTCCGCTCTCCCAGCTGGGTTTGGGGGTGCTGCTACCAACACCCTGACCCACAGCATGTCAGGTCGTGTTCTGACTCTGTCAGCAGTTTGGTGTTTTTGTTTGTTTGTATTATTGCAGTTATCTTTTAAATTTTCCTAGCAAAGAGCTGTTATTCCTATTCCCATATCTTTGCCTGAGAGCCTTTTAATTTCAAAATTATAATAATTTGGAGGGAGGGGGTTTACATTTTCCATTTCCAGGAAGGCTCCTGCCTTCATTAGCGGACACCTGTCTTTTCAAACCAAGACAGATTTTGGTGCCCAACCTGCAGCACGAGGGCATCGAGAGGAAAAGGGAATAACAGTTCTTGAGGAACCTAATTTTTGTGTGCTGCTCTAGAAACCTCGTTAAGTGACACCATGTGGTCCAGCTTACCCTGGTTTGGGTAGCAGCACATGGTTGTGGCTGTGCCAGCTCCCCACTGACCTCCAGCCCTGGGAACCTGGAGCAAGCGGAAACCACAACTTTGCAAATGCTACCTGTGCCTTTAGCAAATGGAAAGAGAACTGAGGTGTGAAAAATAAAGCTTGTTTATTTTCAGAAAAACAGCAATGAAAACACAGAACACATTTACATTGTAAGAATATTTGTAACAACAACAATCTATAGAACGTATATACCTAAGAACATATGTTATGGTTTGACACTGGCGCGATGCCAGCACTCCCATGAAAATGCACTTTTTAAAATATTTGCTGTGAGATGTGATCAGGAACAGAGCAGAGCAGGCTCAAGCTTAATAACAAAGAAAAGAACTTTATTAAACTACTACTACTATAAAAACACAGACACTCAATCCTGGACGAAGACCTTCCAAAACACTCTTCCTCCTCCCAACTAATTCCCACCTAATTTCCAAATGGAACCACAGTGAGACACCACCCGGGATCCTGATCAAGTTGCCACCCTTCAGATATTCAAATACTCAATCTTTCAAGGGAGACAGGAGTCTCTCCTGTGCCACAGACCCCCCAGGAAACACAATTGCCACCCTTGTGTTTCCATGTCACACACGGCAACCGCCCAGAGAAAATCTGCCGTGGTGAAACTCTCCTCTCCATGTCACAGTGCTCTCACCACCGTGCATGGACAGACTGCTCATAGGGCTCCTTTAAGGATGCTTTGCCATGGACCAAAAGAGACAACAGTTCAGTTTCTTATTGCGGGACTACAGTCCCCCCCATTTTCCCCTGGGGCTGAGGGTCCAAGAACAGAGGTCTTCTTCTCCTCTTCTTCTTCCTTGAAGATAGAGGGCTTCTCCACACTTTCTCCTCCAACTCTCCTCTGTTCTCTCTAATCCTCTGCTGGTAATCACTAATACAAGTCTCTTGGCTCACCAACGCACCCCCCTAAGTGCAGCTTCTGTCAGGAGAATTTGGTTCAGTCTATGGCTAACAAGAAAAGTCCAGCCACAAGCCACTCCATCATCTCCTTCCAACTCAAGAATTTCTTCTTCCATCATCTCGGATCCCACACTGTCTCTCTTCTACTTCAAATCAAGGAGGAGTAATATTTTACAAAGCCTTCATTTCTCAGGAAAGGGTTAAAAGCTCAGACTCCCTGGATGGCTGATATCTCTGCCCAGCAGCCAATTCCCAAGGCCAAGGCTGGGTGCATTCCCCCCCCTCTCCGTCTCCTCCGCGCCGGCAAAGTTACAGGTGCCGTCTGGACTCTCTGTCTCTTCCCTCTTGGCGGGGGGAACGACAAAGGCATCTCTGCTTCTCTCCACCCTTCCGTCCACAGGAGCTGGCTCGGTTCCAGTCCTTTAGCCCCCTCGGCTCACCTCGACCAGGCCACATGGCTTCCCCTCCCCCACCCAGCCCCATGGCTGGGCAGGGGAGATCTGCACTGCACCCTGACCGGAACCAAAGAGAGCGAGCTCTTGGGAGTTCCTGCTTTTAACCCCCTGTGTTCTCAGAGGCGTATCCACACCTTTAGTGGCCACTTAAGGTGCCAATATCCAAACTTGACTACTGATTGGTTTGACCCAACTTCCTGAAAGAATTCACTTCCATGTCAAACCACAACAGAATATCCAACAAAAGTCAATGAAACGTATTTACAGAAGACAAAAAGAAGCCCTGAAACCTATGGCCTAAAGACAACAACAAACTCTACAACGTATGTACAAAAGGGTGGCGTCTCTGTCCGGGATCTCCATCGGTCCTTGAGGAAAAGCAAGAGGCACAGTCACTCCAATCAGGCAGAGAGGGCTCTTCCATGTGCCCCCAGGCTGGCCCAGCAAGCGCAGCACAGGCTGGGGATGGCCACCAGAACCCAATGCACCGGGTCCCACATCCCTGAGCAGGGACCACCCAGCCCAGTCCCAGCCTGGCAGCAGGGGACCCACTCTGCCTGTGGGGACCACATGCCTGTCCTGCTGCTGGTATTGCTCTTCATCCCAAGATCATGGCCTCTTCCTCATCTTTTTCATCAATGTCCATGTCCTCAAGGTACTCTTCCATTTCCACGTCCATCTCCTCTTCCACATCTACCTCCATCTCTTCCTCTCCAGTCTCTTCTTCATCCACTTCCATATCCTCCACCGTATCCATCTGCATGTCCACCTCCATCTCTTCCTCTCCACTCTCTTCTCCATCCACTTCCATCTTCTCCTCTGTATCAATCTCCATGTCCACTTCCATTGCATCGTCTCCACTCTCTTCTCCATCCACTTCCATGTCCTCCTCTCTGTACGTCTGCATGTCCACCTCCATCTCGTCCTCTCTGTCTGTGACAGCCTGCAGAGGTAGCAACACCTCAGAGTGGGGTCCCTGTCCCACCCCATCCCCACAGAACTCCAGCCCAGCCGGGCAGCTGGGGGGTGTCCACCTCCATGGAATGGCACCGTACCTTCCTCTGGACAAACGTGAGCATCCTGCAGGGACGGATGACAAAATCCAGGCAACAGAGAGCTTTCAGGACTGATGGGAGCATCAGGGCGCAGATGACAAGAAGGGTGACAGGGAGCATGGTGAAGGGTGAGCTGGCACGAGGGCTGGCACAGGGTGGGCTGACACAAGGGCCAGTGGTTGTGTTGTGCTCTGTGCTGGACGCTGGAAGTTCCATCTGGAACATCACATCTGTGACATCACAGTGGATCTAAAGAGCGTCTTGTCCCAAGCTGAGCAATCTTCCCCAGCCCATGCTGCTCACAGCCCTGTTGCCAAGGATGGGGCATCCACAGCCTGGGCCAGTGCCTCAGCAGCCTCTGTGTAAAAGAGCAGCTTCCTCAGATCCAACTTCAATCAGCCTCCTGCAGTTGAAAGCCATCCCCCCTTGTCCTGTTGCCATGGGCCCGGCTGAACACTGTCCCCGTCTTTCCTGTGGGACCCTTCCAGTCCTGCAGAGCTGCAGTGAGGCCTCCCCAGTGTCTCCTCTTTCCAGGCTGAGCATCCCCAGCCCCACTTGGACGGCAGTCAGGTAGATCAGGGGGAGTCAAGGCTGAAGTCAAACAGCATCAGGAACTGGGAGGTGGAAGCTTTAGGCCCAGGTTTGCCTCTGTAATAACAGTGGAGGGGAAGATGGTGGGACACTGGCTCTGTTCTAACGGGTGAATATTTTCTTTTTTTTTTTTTTTCCTTCTTTTCTGTCATGCTGATGCAGGTGTTGCTGTTTGCAAGGAAGCTTGGCACAATATCCATTGTCTTCTCCATTTGTGAAACACCGAGCAGAGTCTGGGCAGGCTGATGATGCAGAGCAAAACCTGCAAATACACCAGTGATCCTGAGCCAGGAGGGTGCAGCTAAACCTGGCCAAAAATAATTTCTGGAAAGTCAAGCCTGGTTTACATTTTCTTGAGTTTGGCTATTCCTGAACCGGGGGAGGTGGCATTCGGGGGAGGGAGTACCACAGGGGTTCCCCTCCCCCGTTTTTGGGGGGTCTCCCATGGTGCCCCCTCCCCAAAAAGCTCCGCAGGCCCCCTGAAGTGGCTCCTGTTCCACCGGCTGGTGCCCCCTGATCCAGGACGGCCCCCGGTGAGTCTGGGGGGCTCAGGGGGGATTTTGGGGGGATTTTGGCGGCATGTATGGGCTTTGGGGGATTTTGTTGGGAGATTAGGGGGAATTATTGGATTTTGGAGAGAATTACTGGGTTTGTGGGGTTATGGGGGTTTTGTGGGTTTTGAGGATTTTGGATTTTAGGGATTTTTTTAGGGTTTTGCGGTGGTTATTTTTTGGGGGGTTTATTGAAATTTTTGGGCGGTTTTTTTTGTTTGTTTATGTTGGTTTTTTTTTTTTTTTGGTGGGTTCCATTGGGATTTTGTGGAATTCTTTGGTGTTTAGGAGTTTTTAATTGGGATTTTTGGGGGATTTTGGGGGGTTTTAGTGGAATTTTGGGGGGCTTTGGAGTTGTCCCAGGGTGTGGGGAAGAGCTGAGAGGCACCAAAGTCTCCTTTAAACCCCTGAAAGTCCCAATAAACCCCATGAAATCACAATTAAATTTCACAAATTCCCATTAGAACACCCTCGAATCCCAATAAAAGCCCACAAAATCCCAATTAAACCCCACAAATCCCCGCCAAAAATGTCTCCAAAACCACAAGAAGCCCCACAAAATACTCACGAGACCAAAGAAATTCCGTCAACAACCTAAAAAAAACCTACAAAACCCCCAAATCCCCCACTGAAATTCCTAACAAACCCAATTCCACAAAGAATCCCACTAAATGCCCCCACAATTCCAATAAAATGCCTCCAAATCCCCTAAAAATCCCAATAAAACCCAGAAATAATTCCAGAGGATCCCACAAAATCCCCACAAAATCCCAGTAAAACCTTCCAAAATTCTAAAGAAAACACAAAAAATTTAAATTAACCCCCAAATACCCCCAGGAAAACAACTTCCCACTCAAAGCACCAATAAAACCCCTCAAAATCCAAACTCCCCAAAATCCCCCAACTGCCTCCAAACCCAATAACTCTCCCCAAAAACCCCAACAATTCCCCATAAACTCCCAACACAATTCCCCAAAGCCCAAAAAAGCCCCAGATACCCAAACCCCTCCCGAGCCCTCCCTGGTCCCTCCCGGTCCCGCCCAGGCCCGTCCGGGGCCGCGGCCAAAACTGCCCGGAGCGGACGCGGAGGTCCCGGAGCGACCCCGGAGCCGATCCCGGGCTCGGCCTCGGGCTCGGCCCCTTTGGGGGATTTTGGGCCAAACCGGGCAGGTTTAGGGTGGGCTTCAGATCCCTTGCGGGGATCCCGAGCCTTTTCGGGTGGATTTTCAGCCCCTGTGGCTGATTTGAGGCCGAATCTGGTGGGGTTTAGGGGGGATTTCAGACCCCTTTGGATGATTTTAGGCCCATGGGGGTGGGGCTGGGGCCCATTTGGGTGAGTTTAGGAAAAACTGGGCCCATATGGGTGAATCCTAATCCTGTGTGGGTGATTTTAGGTCCCTTTTTTGGGTGTTTTGGGCCCGTTTAAGTAGGTTTTTTTGCTTCTTTGGGCAATTTTAGGTTGAACCAAGCCTTTTTAGGGTGATTTTAGGTCTTCTTGTGTTGGTGTCAGGGACATTTTGGTGATTTTAGATACCTTTGGATGATTTTAGGCTGGACCAGATACTTTCAGGCTGGATTTTAGTCACATTTGAAAGATTTACGGGTGATGTTAAGCCATTTCTTGAGGGCTATAAAACACTTGGGGAAGTTTTAAGCCCCTTTGGTTGGATTTTAGAGCCCACTGGATACTTTTAATCCCATTTGGTTGATGTCAGGCTGAACCATGTGGATGTAGACTACATTTGATGCCCTTTTGGGTGATTTTGAGTCAAACTGGGCTTTTTTAGGACAGCGCGTCCCCTTGGCCCCGGCCCTTTCCCCTAACGGTTCCGCCCGTTCCTCGCTCCTTTCCCCTCACGGTTCCGTCCTTTCCTCGCCCCCTTTGCCCTCACGGTTCAGGATCCCGGAGCGGGGGAGGAGGAGGAGGGAGGGAGGAAGAGGCGCAGCGACAGCAGGGAGCAGCCGGAGGAGAGGAGAGAAGGAATCGCTCGGCCCTGGCGCTGCCTGAGCTCGCAGCACCCCGGGAGCATCGCCCCCATCCCGCAGGTGCCCGGGGAGGGGGACCTCGGCCCAAATATCCCGGGGCTCCCTGGGTTTGGGGTTTTTTTTGGGTGGGATGTTTGGAGCTGGCAGGGCTCCAAAGCTGAGCCGCAGCTGGCCCTCGGGGGGACATCGGTGGATCCCCGGGAGGTGTTTTCCGGGGTTCCCGGTGGGCGGTGAGGGCAGCAGAGCCCCAGCGGGGGGACACCAGTTTTGGGGAGCCCCAGGAGAGCCACGGCTGCCCTGAGCGGGAGCCCAGAGAGAGGAGAGCGCCAGAAGCCCCAGCCGGGACCCCGAGAGGGGGGGACCCCTGGCAGTGCCAGCACCCCGGCAATGGGGGGTGCTGGGGCTGGAGGGCGGGCATGGCCGGGAAAGGGGTGCAGGGCTCCCGGGGCGCCAGGGGCTGCTCCCAGCAGGAGCCCAGTTGCTGCCAGTCATTCCCCATTATGATACAATTTGCCCCCAGCACTGTTCCCGTTGTTCCCAGTGCCATCCAGTGTTTTCCCAGTTCTCCCAGCTGCCCCTAGAATAGTCCCAGTCACTCCCTGTAAGATCCCTGTATGAGTCCAGTATGATCCCAGTCTCTCCCAGCAGGGCCCCAGTCACTCACTCTTGTCCCCAGTTGACCCCAGCGTGGTCCCAGTTGCCCCCAGCACATTTCCAGTGGCTCCATATGTGTCCCAGTCCTAGTGCAATGATGGGGAATACCAAATGCACTTGAGGCATCACGTACGGTTAACACAAAAGCTGTGGCTATGTTTGTGATGGGGTCATAGGTAAAGTTCACTAGGTTCCACCGGGATTGGAATTCCTTTTCAAAATCAGCAGCACTGTCCCAAACTATTTTCCGAATCTCAGTAGGAAAAGTGCCTTCTTCACCTTCTCTTATAATCGAGGCAGCAACCGACTGCATCCATAATTGAGCCTGGATACAGCTGAGAGCTAAAGAAAGGTTCTTTTGTGTGGCACCGAGTGCATCAATTACCAATTTGTGATCATTTACGCTCGCTTCCTCCCAGCTTGGTAATATGTTTGATAGCAAGCACTGATGTCTTCCCAAGGCCAGTAAGGACGACTGCAGTGGTTGTTGGAATTTGGTCAAATCTCTAGTGGTGGCAGCCAATGTGTTCATTAATACTTCTGAATCAATGCTATTTAGAATTCCCAATCCTGTTCCCACAGCACCGGTTATGTCTCTTAGCATTCGTCTTTTAGAAGGGTTCCGCTGTTGCAACCAGGTCGTCCAATCCTGAAAAGAAGTTTACAAAAAAGGTGAACAAGCTGGCTGAATTTCTGAGACATTTTTTTGCATCAGCAATTTTACTTGTTTGAGAGACCACGCTGGATTAACGAATATTTGTTGTTGACCTGTTTTCCTGATTATGTATGGTCCAATTCCAAAAATTTTCAGGCCAAGCGTAACTGGTGGTTGGGTGGTAGGTGTCACAACATTAACATCAAGTTCTCCCCAGGATTTAAATCAATACTTTAAACTTAAAAAAAAAAAAAAAAAAGCCATTCAGTATTTTTAGACCAAAGCCAAAATTCTTCTAGAGTTTGTGTTAATGTGAAATTGTGCCAGTCCTGTACGCTTGGGTGCGTACAAACCTTTTTGTGCTTAAAAAGATCCTTTTACTTTTTTTCTGCATGCTACCACAATTATTTCAGACCACTCAGCTGGTTTCTGCCCATGGAGTTGTGGCAGGATGCAGAAAAGTATCATCAGTTTTATCATGGTTTAGGTGGTCTTCATGTCCCTCGGAGTTCTTCCGTAAAAGTAAACACAACAGAATCCCGCCCCCGAGAGGCAGAAAAGTTAGAATGATGGAATTATCCAGCATGTATTGATGCGATGCTCTTTCCCTAGAGCACCAGAGGCTTCCCATGCATATTTATTCAGAGGGGGTGTTAGCACAAGTGGTACTAGCCCTAGAGTAAGGGAGGTCCAGCAGAACAGGTTGGCCAGGGTAATGTGCTGGATTGTTAGGATCATTTGGTGCACAGCAGAGGAGTCAGAGTAGATACAGACAAGAGAGGTATTCTGTGCCTCACGCTGGGAAACACTCCAAACTGCTATCAGCTCCCCAGCCTGAGCACTGCTTTCTCCCCCAGTAATAACTAGTTCACCAGAGGAAATGTGGGGGGCTGCTGCCCTGTATCTCCACACCTTCCCCTCTCGTTTGGCAGAGGCATCAGTGAACCAAGAATTTGCTGATTGTTCAGGGGAGAAAGGAGGGGCTACTTTGATTCCAGAGGCAGGTTTGTCACTGCTGCTATCCAAGCTCTCAGTTGCATCATCAGGAGCACACAGCAGCCTGGAGGGTGAGGAATGCTGGATCTGTACCACTGTGTGCTCATCCTTCACCTTAATGTGGAGCTGCCCCCAAAGTGGCCATGTATCACTTTTACAGTTCTCCTGTTGGCTATATCTTGGAGCAGCTGTTATATGTGGCTTTTCATGGTGATCCTGTGGGAAGCAGCCATTTGCCTGCTGTGATATCCTCACAACTAATACTAACTCCTCATTCTCTTTGGTTTTATTTGGTTTTTTTAACTATTTGTTTGATTGCTTAGTGTGGGTTTGTTTGTTTGGGTTTTTGTCTGTTTTGGTTTGAGCTTTATGTTTGCTTTTTTATGAATGACTGGTGAAGTTGGCATAGCCAAACTCAAGAAAATGTAAACCAGGCTTGACTTTCCAGAAATTATTTTTGGCCGGGTTTAGCTGCATCCTCCAGGCTCAGGATCACCGGTGTATTTGCAGGTTTTGCTCTGCATCATCAGCCTGCCCAGACTCTGCTCGGTGTTTCACAAATGGAGAAGACAATGGATATTGTGCCAAGCTTCCTTGCAAACAGCAACACCTGCATCAGCATGACAGAAAAGAAGGAAAAAAAAAAAAAAAAGAAAATATTCACCGGTTAGAACAGAGCCAGTGTCCCACCATCTTCCCCTCCACTGTTATTATAGAGGCAAACCTGGGCCTAAAGCTTCCACCTCTCAGTTCCTGATGCTGTTTGACTTCAGCCTTGACTCCCCCTGATCTACCTGACTGCCGTCCAAGTGGGGCTGGGGATGCTCAGCCTGGAAAGAGGAGACACTGGGGAGGCCTCCCTGCAGCTCTGCAGGACTGGAAGGGTCCCACAGGAAAGATGGGGACAGTGTTCAGCCGAGCCCGTGGCAACAGGACAAGGGGGGATGGCTTTCAACTGCAGGAGGCTGATTGAAGTTGGATCTGGGGGAGCTGCTCTTTTACACGGAGGGTGCTGAGGCACTGGCCCAGGCTGTGGATGCCCCATCCTTGGCAACAGGGCTGTGAGCAGCATGGGCTGGGGAAGATTGCTCAGCTTGGAACAAGATGCTCTTTAGATCCACTGTGATGTCACAGATGTGATGTTCCAGCAGGAACCTCCAGCGTCCAGCAAAGAGCACAACACAACCACTGGCCCTTGTGTCAGCCCACCCTCTGCCAGCCCTCGTGCCAGCTCACCCTTCACCATGCTCCCTGTCACCCTTCTCGTCACCTGCGCCCTGATGCTCCCATCAGTCCTGAAAGCTCTCTGTTGCCTGGATTTTGTCATCCGTCCCTGCAGGATGCTCACATTTGTCCTGAGGAAGGTACGGTGCCATTCCATGGAGGTGGACACCCCCCAGCTGCCCGGCTGGGCTGGAGTTCTGTGGGGATGGGGTGGGACAGGGACCCCACTCTGAGGTGTTGCTATCTCTGCAGGCTGTCACAGACAGAGAGGACGAGATGGAGGTGGACATGCAGGCTGATAGAGAGGAGAAGATGGAAGTGGATGGAGAAGAGAGTCGAGACGATGCAATGGAAGTGGACATGGAGATTGATACAGAGGAGAAGATGGAAGTGGATGGAGAAGAGAGTGGAGAGGAAGAGATGGAGGTGGACATGCAGATGGATACAGAGGAGGATATGGAAGTGGATGAAGAAGAGACTGGAGAGGAAGAGATGGAGGTAGATGTGGAAGAGGAGATGGACGTGGAAATGGAAGAGTACCTTGAGGACATGGACATTGATGAGAAAGATGAGGAAGAGGCCATGATCTTGGGATGAAGACCAATCCCAGCAGCAGGACAGGCATGTGGTCCCCAAAGGCAGAGCGGGTCCCCTGCTGCCAGGCTGGGACTGGGCTGGGTGGTCCCTGCTCAGGGATGTGGGACCCAGTGCCTTGGGTTCTGGTGGCCATCCCCAGCCTGTGCTGCGCTTGCTGGGCCAGCCTGGGGGCACATGGAAGAGCCCTCTCTGCCTGATTGGAGTGACTGTGCCTCTTGCTTTTCCTCAAGGACCGATGGAGATCCCGGACAGAGACGCCACCCTTTTGTACATACGTTGTAGAGTTTGTTGTTGTCTTTAGGCCATAGGTTTCAGGGCTTCTTTTTGTCTTCTGTAAATACGTTTCATTGACTTTTGTTGGATATTCTGTTGTGGTTTGACATGGAAGTGAATTCTTTCAGGAAGTTGGGTCAAACCAATCAGTAGTCAAGTTTGGATATTGGCACCTTAAGTGGCCACTAAAGGTGTGGATACGCCTCTGAGAACACAGGGGGTTAAAAGCAGGAACTCCCAAGAGCTCGCTCTCTTTGGTTCCTGTCAGGGTGCAGTGCAGATCTCCCCTGCCCAGCCATGGGGCTGGGTGGGGGAGGGGAAGCCATGCGGTCTGGTCGAGGTGAGCTGAGGGGGCTGAAGGACTGGAACTGAGCCAGCTCCTGTGGACAGAAGGGTGGAGAGAAGCAGAGATGCCTTTGTTGTTCCCCCCGCCAAGAGGGAAGAGACAGAGAGTCCAGACGGCACCTGTAACTTTGCTGGCGCGGAGGAGAAGGGGTGGGGGAAGGTGCCCAGCCTTGGCCTTGGGAATCGGCTGCTGGGCAGAGATATCAGCCGTCCAGGGAGTCTGAGCTTTTAACCCTTTCCTGAGAAATGAAGGCTTTGTAAAATATTACTCCTCCTTGATTTGAAGTAGAAGAGAGACAGTCTGGGAATCCGAGATGATGGAAGAAGAAATTCTTGAGTTGGAAGGAGATGATGGAGTGGCTTGTGGCTGGACTTTTCTTGTTAGCCATAGACTGAACCAAATTCTCCTGACAGAAGCTGCACTTAGGGGGGTGCGTTGGTGAGCCAAGAGACTTGTATTAGTGATTACCAGCAGAGGATTAGAGAGAACAGAGGAGAGTTGGAGAAAGTGTGGAGAAGCCCTCTATCTTCAAGGAAGAAGAAGAGGAGAAGAAGACCTCTGTTCTTGGACCCTCAGCCCCAGGGGAAAATGGGGGGGACTGTAGTCCCGCAATGAGAAACTGAACTGTTGTCTCTTTTGGTCCATGGCAAAGCATCCTTAAAGGAGCCCTATGAGCAGTCTGTCCATGCACGGTGGTGAGAGCACTGTGACATGGAAAGGAGAGTGTCACCACGGCAGATTTTCTCCGGGCAGTTGCCATGTGTGGCATGGAAACACAAGGGTGGCAATTGTGTTTCCTGGGGGGTCTGTGGCACAGGAGAGACTCCTGTCTCCCTTGAAAGATTGAGTATTTGAATATCTGAAGGGTGGCAACTTGATCAGGATCCCGGGTGGTGTCTCACTGTGGTTCCATTTGGAAATTAGGTGGGAATTAGTTGGGAGGAGGAAGAGTGTTTAGGAAGCTCTTTGTCCAGGATTGAGTGTCTGTGTTTTTATAGTAGTAGTAGTTTAATAAAGTTCTTTTCTTTGTTATTAAGCTTGAGCCTGCTCCGCTCTGTTCCTGATCACATCTCACAGCAATTATTTTAAAAAGTGCATTTTCATGGGAGTGCTGGCATCGCGCCAGCGTCAAACCATAACATATGTTCTTAGGTATATACGTTCTATAGATTGTTGTTGTTACAAATATTCTTACAATGTAAATGTGTTCTGTGTTTTCATTGCTGTTTTTCTGAAAAGAAACAAGCTTTATTTTTCACACCCCAGTTCTCTTTCCATTTGCATCAGGCACAGGATCCCGAGAGGATCTGGGGGTACCCGGGTGATGCCGATGATGGTGATGGGGATCCCATGCTGGGTATAAATTTCATGATGAATTCCTGACGGGGGTTTTGTCTATATCCAGGGTTTTTGGGGTCCCGGTGGATTTTTGGGGGTTCCCAGGGGGGTTTTCAGGATTCCCAAAGGGGGGGATTGGGCAGGGGGGCGCCAGCATTCGGCGCCCACCCCCACCATCACAGGGGGCTGTGGAAGAAATCTAGGGGTGCACGGACAGGTCGGGGGGACCCCCAAAGTCCTGGGAAAGGGGGAACACAGGAGAACTCCCAGGAATCCCCACTGGGGGCTTAGGGGAGATCCAGGAGGCGTTTGGGCGAGCCTAATTGTGTCACTATCGTCAGGAAAGGGGACTCCAAGGGTTCCCGGTGTCCCCATTCCCTGCAAAAGGTGGGAAAACCCAGGCTGGCTGGGAATAGGGGTCCCGGGTGTCCTTGGTGTTGAGGAAAGGAGGGGCTGGGCACTGGGAAAGGCAGGAATAGGGGTCCAGGGGGTCTCTGGGTGAAGGAAAAGGGGGCTCTGGGTGCTGGGAGAGGCGGCATGGCCGGGAAAGGGGAGCGGGGGTTGCCCGGTCCGGATAAGGGGGTACGGCGTGGAACCCAGGCCGGGAATGGGGGTGCGGGGGGATGGCGGCGCCCGGGAATGGGGGTTCAGGGGCCCCTCGGTGCTCCGGAATGGGCGACCAAAGAGTCCCGGTGCCGGGGCTCCCCCTCACCTCTCGCTGCCCCACCGGGGCCCCAGGAGCGCCCCCAGCCCCAGCGCTGGAGCCATCGCGCTGCTCCTCCTCACTCCCAGTACGATCCCAGTATGATCCCAGTAGAACTCGGTCACCCAGGAGCCGCTCCCAGTATGTTCTCTGGACAGCCCAGGCACTGCCACTCCTGGCATCCCCCCCAGCCGTCTCTGCATTCCGACCTGTCCCGGCTCCATCCCCGCCCCTCCCGCGGCTGCGGGGGCTTCGGGAGCGGGGGAGGAGGAGGAGGGAGGGAGGAAGAGGCGCAGCGGCAGCAGGGAGCAGCCGGAGGAGAGGAGAGAAGGAATCGCGTGGCCCTGGCGCTGCCTGAGCTCACAGCACCCCGGGAGCATCGCCCCCATCCCGCAGGTGCCCGGGGAGGGGGACCTCGGCCCAAATATCCCGGGGCTCCCTGGGTTTGGGATTTTTTTGGGGGGATGTTTGGAGCTGGCAGGGCTCCAAAGCCGAGCCGCAGCTGGCCCTCGGGGGGACATCGGTGGATCCCCGGGAGGTGTTTTTCGGGGGTCCCGGTGGGCGGTGAGGGCAGCAGAGCCCCGGCGGGGGCACACTGGTTTTGGGGAGACCCAGGAGAGCCGCGGCTGCCCTGAGCGGGAGCCCAGAGAGAGAAGAGCCCCAGAAGCCCCAGCGGGGACCCCGAGAGGGGGGGACCCCTGGCAGTGCCAGCACCCCGGCAATGGGAGGTGCTGGGGCTGGAGGGGCGGCATGGCCGGGAAAGGGGTGCGGGGCTCCCGGGGCCGCCAGGGGCTGCTCCCAGCAGGAGCCCAGTTGCTGCCAGTCATTCCCCGTTATGATACAATTTGCCCCCAGCACAGTCCCTGTTGCTCCCACTTTCATCCAGTGTGTTCCCAGTTGCTCCCAGTCACAACCAGTATGGGGGATGATGTGCCTGGTGTGTTCCCACTCAGTCTCAGACACTCCCAATATTAGTCCAGTCCTTCCCAGTATGGTCCAGAGATGAGCCCAGTGTGCTCCCAGTCACTGCCAGTATGAACCAGTTGTGCCCCACATGGTTCCAGTTGCTCCCTTTCACCCTCACTTTTGGTTCCAGTCACTCCCAGTCTCTCCCAGTGTACCCCATTTCCTTCCAGCATACTCCCAGTCACTCCCAGTTCCTTCCAGCATGATCCCATTTGTTCACCACCACTCCCAGTCAGCCTCAGTGTAGTTGCACTCACTGCCAATATGATCCCTGTCACCTCCAGCATGATCCCAGTTGATCCCAGTATAAGCCCAGTTGTTTCCAGTCACCCCCAGCATGCACCCAGTGACCCCCAGTTCCTCCCACGTGCTCATAGCATGATCCCAGTTGCTCACAGTTGCTCCCAGTCAAACTCAGTATGATCCCAGTCACTCCCAGTGTATCCTATTTGCGCCAGCATGGTCTCAATTGCCCGCGGCAGGCTCCTACTCTGTCCCAGTGTGATCCCAGTATGATCCCAATATGATCCCAGTCTCCCTCAGTGTGACCGCAGTCTGCCCCAGCATGGGCCCAGCTGCTCCCAGTATGATCCCAGTACGATCCCAGTATAAAAAAATCACTCGCTGTGCTGCCATTCCTGGGATCCCCCAGCCCTCTCTGCGTTCCCCCCTCCCGGATCTCCTGAGAGGAGCCCCAAGGGCTGGCAGTCCCCTTGCAGGGTCCCCAGCAAGGCCCAGTTTGGATACGCAGCCCCCAGTTTTCCCAGTTTGCCTCTCCTTTTGCCCGGGCCGGGTTCCCCTCGCCCCCAGCGGGTGGGAGCAGCCGTGAGCCCCGCGCTGCCCATCCCGACCTGTCCCGGCTCCATCTCCGCTCCTGCTGCAGGCTTTGAGGGCTGCGGGAACAGGGCACCAAGGGTGTCACTGCTCCTGGGGGAGGAGGAGGAGGGAGGGAAGAAGAGGGATGGAGGAGGAGAGCCAGAAGGGATGGAAGTAGGAGAAGGAGGTGTGCTTAGGGAGGAGGAGGAGGGATGGAAGAGGAGGAGAGGGACGAAGAGGAAGAGGAGGGACAATGGAGGATCAGGAAAAGAAAAAGGAACCACGAGGTCGAGCCCTTCCTGAATTCACAGCCCTGCTGGGACCATCAGCCCCCATCCCATGGGTGACCAGGGATGGGGAGCTCGGCCCAGATATCCTGTGGGGGTCCCTGGGTTGGGCTTTTTGGGGGGATGTTTGGAGAATGAAGAACTGCAAAGCTGAGTGGAAAAGTCCCCTTGGGGGAAAATGGGGGGTCCAAGTGGCGGCTGACAGCGAGGCAGCCTGGAGGAGCAGAGCCCTGTGTCCCCCAGGAGCCCAAAGTGGGGAGCCCAGAGAGGGGGGAGCACCGTCATTGGCGGGACCCTCAACAGCCTGGAGAGGGGCAGGGGGGACTCCTTGGAGCCCCTGCAGCCCAAAGCAGAGAAGGAGGGGAGAAGGGACCCTGGGAGCCCAAAAAGCCCTGGCATCCTGTGCCAGGAAGCTGGACGGAGCTTCAGCCAGAGCTCGGAGCTGGTGGGCCATGAGCAGGTTCACCATGGGGAGAAGCCCTACAAGTGCTTGGAGTGTGGGAAGAGCTTCAGGCAGAGCTCCCACCTGATCCACCACCAGATGATCCACACCGGGGAATGGCCCTAGGAGTGTGGGGAGTGTGGGAAGGGCTTCAGCTGCAGCTCCCACCTCATCACCCACCAAGGCATGCACACTGGGGAGAGGCCCTACGAGTGTCCCGAGTGTCAGAAGAGGTTTCAGACCAGCTCCAGTCTCCTCAGGCACCAGCGGATTCACACGGAGGAGAGGCCTTTCCGCTGCCCCAACTGCGGGAAGGGCTTCAAACAAAAGATCCACCTCGTCACCCACCAGCGCATCCACACTGGGGAGAGGCCCTACGAGTGTCCCCAGTGTGGGAAGAGCTTCTCCAGGAGCTCTACCTTGACCCAACACCAACAGAGGCACCGGTAAGGGAAGCCCTGCAAATGCCTCAGCTGTGGGAAGAGCTTTGTGCCCTGCTCCAACTCCATCCCCCATGGGAGGACCCACTTTGGTCAGAGCCCTGGTGACCCACATTCCCAGTGATCCCTGCTGGGAAGACACCTGGAAGGTGGTCTCCACGTCCTCCTGGATCCCCATAGGCACCTGGATGAACACAGGGGCAGGAACATCCATCAGGACTCTGATCTAAACTGGAAATTCACTGGCAGAAAGCAATTTGTTGACTTTACGCCCCAAAGAAATCTCACCCGCTCTGTCCAGTTATTTCTTCTGGTGGCATCAAGCAGTGCTGCATGATCTTGGAGGTCTTTTCCATTTCAATAATTTTTTTCTTCACCCTGTCTACACAACCAAAACTGGGGTGAAAATAAAGAAATTGAGCAAAGAGATCTAAAGCTGCACCATTTACCTGGATTTGGGGGTGAATTTGGGGTTGGTTCAATAGAATATTTGGGAGGATTTGGGTGTTCTGAAGCTACCAAAGCCAGGGGACATGTCCACAATCTCATAGGTGTGCCGGCAAAAGGTGTCCACCTGAGCCCGCCTGTTCTCCAAGAATTCTAATTGTCTGTCCCAGTCCCTGGCCTGGCTCTCCCTATCCGGGATGTTCTCCCAAAGTGCCCAAATCACTGCTGAAGCGCCCGAGCTGGTCCTGGCTGTAAATGTTCCTGTCCACCAAGCTCTCCTGGTCAGTGCCATGGGAGGTGGGAGTTTAGGGGCTCCTGGGCGGACTGGGAAGGGCTTCTGTCAATCCTGTGGGCATTTGTGGTGCTGGGAGGGGGCTTGGCAGGGTCTATGAGGGAGATTTGGGTCCCTGAAAGGGCTGTGTGGCTTGCAGAGAATTTGGGTGGGTCCTGGGGGAGATGGAAACGGGTTTTGGTGGTTCTTGGGGTCATTTATCTTGCAGGGAGTAGTTGGGGGGGGTCCTGTCTGGGAGCTGTGGGGTGGTTGGAGGAGTCTGGGAGTGGCTGTGGGGCTGGGAGGGCGTTTTTGGGTGGTTGTGACTCCCCCAGACTCCCAAAGCTGCCACCAGACCCCACCCTCAAGATACTGCCAGAGCTCAGTGGCTCCATGTTGGGGTTCATCGCCCTGGCTCTGCAGAAGATATGGGGGGGTCCCCGGGGCCGTGTGTGTCCCCCCAGAGCATGTATGACACCCCCCATCCCATTGTCACCCCCTTGTCCCTCCCCACAGGGCTCCAGCCCCAGCTCCTGCTCGCCCAGAGGGAATTTGGGGAGGGGGCAGGGGGGTGTGCAGCCCCCGCCGGGGGATGGCCCCGGCCCAGCCCCTTTGTTCAGCACCAAGCTGGGCTCGGGGCCGCAGGAGGAAGAGGCCGGTGGGAAGCAGATCCTGCAGCTGGGACAGTGCTGGGGGTCAGGGCAAGGGCCTGCCCTGCACACCTGGCTCAGGTGTGACCCTGCCCCGGCAAGGGAGCGGGACATTCCCATCCCCAGGGATCAGGGCTGGGAGCAGCACTTGGGGCACGGACATGGAAATACTGGGAGCGACTGGGAGCACACTGAGGGCGTGAATTATTCCCCCGCCTCCACCTTCTCCGGCCGCCCTGCCAGCTGAGAAATGCTCGCTGGGCCTCGGCCTTGGCCAACAGCCCCTGGGCTCAGCTCCTTGGAGCTCATCACAAACACTGTCTGCTCCAGGCACTGCTGCTGCCCAACCAGCTCCTGGCGGCTTTAGGAGCAGCCCCGGGAAGTGTTTTTGTTCCCTCGGTGGCACAACAGCCCTGTTCTCACCCTGCCAAAGAAAGCTGTGGATGCCAAGTGTGGCCAGGATGAAACATTGCCGGCACTGAAGCCCCTCTCTTGGGGCCCTACAGACAGCGCTCCAAAAGGAGCCCCTTGGAGCTCTCCTGGGCCAGCGACTCCCTCGGAGTGGGGCCTCTCCGAGCCGGGAACTCTCCCGTTTGCTGCACTCGGGGATCCCCAACAACGAGGGAGCCTGGGCCGATCCCCCCACTCCTCCAGGCTCAACCCTTCCCTCGCTGGGGAGATGCCAAAGCATCGGCAAGGGAGCATTTCCCTGCCCTCAGGGGAATTTCTCACAGGAGCCTTGCACTGACTCTTTGTGTCTGTGTGCACACAGGAGTGCCTGTGCTTGGGAAATGTGGCAGAAATGCTGCTCTCTGAGGGGTCTGAGTGCCTTGGATAGCTGAGCCAGTCAGGCCTGTCAGTAGGGTTAAATCACAAGGTCTAAGCTAAGTTAAATTGTGCTAAGAGTTGTTCTTTGCTAAGTTGTTAGGTTTAAAATATAAGCCAAGTTGAATATTGTTAAATGTTATTTCGCAGTTAAATTGCAAAGTCATAGGTTATAAGTTCGGTTAAATACTGTAAAGTGCTGTTCTTTTGCTAAATTGTGAAGATGAAGGTGGAAGTTAAGGTTAAGGT
Source organism: Anomalospiza imberbis (assembly GCF_031753505.1). Lineage (NCBI taxonomy): Eukaryota > Metazoa > Chordata > Aves > Passeriformes > Viduidae > Anomalospiza > Anomalospiza imberbis. The sequence continues at coordinate 62,952 of NW_027099997.1, forward strand.
ATAAGTTAAGTCCTGTTAAGTTTGAGCTCTGTAAGCTCTTGGGCAGAATCTGCTCTATGGCCTCATACCCGACTCTGTGATGTCACAGTCCACTCTCTGATGTCACAAAACCCTCCCTGTGATGTCATACTGCCACTCTGTGATGTCACAGCACACACTTTGACCTCACTGCCCGCTCTATGATGCCATACAGCCATGCCATGATGTCACAGCCTGCTCTGTGATGTCACACAGTCCCCTCTATCACGCCTTAGCTGCTTGATGACCTCACACAACAAACTCTGTGATGCCATAGCCCAGTCTGTGACAGCAGCACCTCTGTGGCTGTGTCACGGAGGCACAGAGCAGCTGTGATGTCAGAGAGGGGCTGTGTGACAGCACAGCGTGGGTTGTGTGAGGTCACAGATTGGGCTGTGACATCACAGAGTTTGTTGCATGAGGTCATCCTCACGAGGGGATCCTGTGGCCCGAGCATAGCATTCCTTTGCACTGCGCTGGCCGCCAAACGAGCCCACTTGGCCTCAAAAACCTCAAACTGCACAGAGTCAAAAAGAGCACGTGCCACAGAACGGATGTCGGAAGGTGTCAGCATCTCAGCAAGGAGCATTCCGATCGTCCGCATAACTTCAGCAGACCCGACACCATGCTGGGCAACGGTGTCACGGATTTCTTTCACTATCTTAAACGATAAAGGCTGATGGGTGCCGTGAGTAACGCCCCTAAGCACAGGGAAAGCCTGGGGACCCCCTGGCAAGGTCGCATCACCTGCCGTGTCCCGTCCCGTGGGCTCCACAGGGACAGCAGCAGCCGCCTGACTGCGAGGCAGTGCAGCATCACTTGACACCACGCTCCCCGCAGCATCAGCAGAGCCAGAGGAGCCTCCTCCGCGATCCTGCAGGCGCTGCGAGGAGGCAGAGTCGCACATCTCCTCAGCCTTACCCAGGACCTCCTGCCAAAACCGCCCGCGGTGCCTCGGACGCACGGTCACCTGGCAGGCGGGGAGGGTCCACAAAGCCGACGGGGAGGGTCCGCGGCCACGGGAACCCACCGGCCTCCCGCCGGCCGCGTCAGCAGCCGCGCTCAAGGTAAACAGCCCCGCGCCCCGCCGCAGCCTCAGCCCCCGCGGCAGTCGGGGGAGCGGGGCCGAAGCAGCCGGCAGCTCGGCGGTGCCGCCCGCCGCAGCGCTGGCAGAGGGCACCGCGGCGGACACAGGCGCCGGCGCGGAACGCAGACCCGGCGCGGCGCCCCCCGCCCCCGGCGCGGGGCAGGGATGGGGCGCAGAGAGAGACGCGGTGTGCGGAGCCGCGGCACCACGGGCCGACACGAGGGAGCCCGGCACGGCCCGAGGAGCGGCGGAGCCGTGCCGCGGAGCCGCGCAGCGGGCACCGCCCCCGCCGGGCGGAGCGGGGCGGGCTGCCCGCCTGCTGGGCCGGGGCCCGACGGAACAGCGGCCAGCGCCCCGGCTCCGGCGGCTCCCACTGCCGCCGCACGCCCAGCAGGCTGCGCAGGCTCGGGAACGAGAGACGCCGCTGCCCCGCAGGACGAGCCCGAGGTCGGAGCGGGCGAGCCCGCTCCCGCCGCCCCCAGGGCTATGTCGTGGAAACATTGACATGACAGCTTTTACTGAGGATAGCTCTGTGGAAAATCAGAAGTGTGGCAGCTTCACCATTTGTTAACTAGAACAGAAACTCAAGGGGAGAATGAATTGCAAGAGAAACTGTTTTGAAGGCCCAAATAGCTGTTTTTTTCACCACTCTGACCCCTTCCCCTGCTGAGCAGATTGATAGCCGAGATCCCAAGGTGCACTATTTCCACTCAAGCAGAGCCTCCTGAAGGTGTTAATGGCTGACAACGTTTTCGTGTGGAGCAAGGAGATGTCTCCTCCCTGTTAATTGCAATCGATGTACGATGTTTCTCTATCAAGCACTGAAATGCTTTAAAGAGAAGTGTTTGATTCCTGGTTTAAAGAACTGTTTCAGCTATGACCTGGGAGCAGAAGGTGTCTCAAGGAATGCTCTGGAGTGCTTTATGTAGGAGTCAGATAACGGGATTGCAGTGGCCCCGCTCAGGGAGGAGGTAGGGTGGATGTTTGCTGCTGTTTTAAAGGTGTGAACAGGCGATAAGGAGCAGCAGAAACACGGGGTTTACAGATCCATTGATTATGCGATCACTCCATTCAGCCAAGTAAAGGTTTTTTGTGATTTAGACAATTTACCTTTGAAAGGAAGAAAAAAAGCATGAAGAAGATACAGATGGGCACAAACACAGGAGATGAGCATTGATTTTAGGGTATGGGGAGAAGCAGAAGAAGGCAATTTGAAGGAAGATGAGGGAAGCTCTCAGGGTGTCAAGAGGCCCTTGAAAGGGACCCATCTGTCTGCAATTTCCTGCCCTCTCAGGTGGAAGGAGTGATTAATGACCAGGAAGGGATATGAGGGATGTGTAGACAGCTGAGGGTCTTTTGTAGAAGTTTGTGAAGCTTTAAGTAGTCTGCTGAGTTTCTTGCAGCAGAGAAGCTGAGCCTTGGTTGTTGGTAACCTTTGAGAAGCTCATGTTGAGCTATCTCAATTGAAAGAAAATCTGCTGTGGTCTGAAATGTTTTCTACCACTGAAGAACCAGTACTGGGGTAGAAATGTGCTCTAACCAGGTAGGAAGCCTTTCTGTTTGTGGGGCAATGTGGAGAATGAGGGAAGACCTAGTAAAACTGGGGGAGGATAAGGCTGGAAAACTGTGTGCTGAGATGTTGATTGGAAAATACAGGGATGGGGCAGCAAATGGAAGTTGCTGTTGGAGAAGAATAATATGATTGTGTTAGAAAGCTAAGTTTTTGGGACATGGCCTAGAGAAATGAAAGAGCAGGCAGGGGAAAATGTGGGAGAAGGTGAGGTTTGTGCATTGGGGCAGTACAATCCAAATAATAGGTTTTAATAGTGCTTTAAGTTCCAGGACTGGCTAAAAAGTCACTCTAGAAGAAAAAGAACATTTCACTCTTTTAGATGTAAATAGCTGGATTGATTTCATGCAAAGAGAGAAACATGATCTTTTTGAGAAAGAGTGTTGGTTTTGTTCTATTGGGGATTTTGGACTTACCTGATGTAGAAGCACTGGCTGGTAACAAGAGATGCAGACAGAGGATCAGAGCCAGGCTAGAAGTAAAACAGGCTGATTATGTCGTGGTAAAAGAGCTTGGTGGAGATGATAAGGAAACACATTGGCAGATATTAACACTGTTAATTAACATTCAGCCTTCATCTGCATGAAGAGCTATCTCACAGTATAATTTGGTAGTGGCAATGGAGATGAAGAATAGATGCAAGATTGGATGCAGCTGGCAAAGAGCACCCTAGATCCTCAGGATGAAGGATAGTCTGCTGGCTGTGATGCAAGGCATCAAGGGGGAGAGGAGCTGTAATAGGAGGGATCTGGCACTTGAATGAAGAGAATCAATCAGTGGTTGGTAACTGGCCATGGTAGACATCTGGCAGCATGACTGTACAGCTGTGACCCTTGCATCTGGAGACAGTTACATGGGTTTGTGTCCAAAGCAGGAGTTTCAACAGGAATCTGAACTCAAGTGCAAAGTCATTCCTCACTGACTGATGTGTGTGCAGTAAGTCAAAGGTGCACCAGAGCAAACCTCCCCCCTGGCTGCCTGTTCTGGCAGTTTTAGGATCATGTTGGCCAAGGGAGCAAGCCTGAGGGTGCCATCACGCTGGGGATATATCTGGCATGGTGGAGGTGGATTCAACTCCAGACCTGTCACCTGTCCCCACTCCTTGGTGATGAGCAGTGACACAGCCATGGCTTTGCCTGTGGATTTGTGGCTTTCCAACCTTCCTTTGCTTGTCCTTAGAAGAAAGACATGAGATGGCTTTGTTCTAAAATTAAATAGCTTTGCTCCATTGCCAGTGAAGAAAAAAGCAAGAGTTCATTTTTTTCATCTGCCTTAAAGGATGCCAAACATGGACTGAATTCCTCAGGGCATCTGTAGCACTGCCACTCTGTCTTCTTGTTACTCTGACCATCTTCATCACCACATTTGATGTGCAAATGTGGAAAGCAAGGCTTGGGTTTATAATGGCTAATTGCTGATTCTTTTTAACTGCTCTGCTCTATTGGAAAAGGGAAAACAAATGTGTGAGTTGCTTTTTTTTCCTTCCTGAGCTGCTCACAAAGTGGAGTGAGACAGATACCTCCTGGTGATACACCTCACAGAATGGTTGAGCAAATGTAAAAAGAGCTGTACATACTGACTAGGGCAAAGAAAATCAGCTCAAGCTGCTTCTTGGGACTGTCCTTATTAGTTTGAGGGTTGTCTGGACTCTGATGCTAATGGTGCACAATGTTTTGGGAAGCGTTTAGGCCAGCTGGATTAAGATACATTAGTGTTCCCAACCAATGAAAGGACCAGTCTTGCTGGCACCTGCTCCCCAGTTATTTCTGATTCAGTGAGATGAAAAAAAATCAGGTGATAGGGAAACCTGTAGGTTATCTTTTGTCATAACTAGTATTAATTATTACTGATCAAAAGGAAGATGATGTAACAAACCCATTTTGCACCATAGTATACCCATTAACAACCCATTTTGTATCATCCATGTGAATGTAAGTGCTAAAAATGAAACTAGCCACAGCCCCAGGGACATAGGTCTGAAAAAAATTAATCTTTAAAAACAAAATGGAGAAGGAGTAGAAGTAAGCATGGAAATGAATTTTTTGAGAAGGATTTGCTAGCATCAATATGTTATAGACCCAGCTCTGGCAGAAGCACAGCTGTCCAGCTTTCAAGGTCTGCCTGCTGCAGCACCAGGCAGAGGGACCTGCAGGGAATGTGCCCTTTGTAGCAAGGGACTCAAATTACACTAATTATTCCTGTTTCTTGAAAGGGCTAATTAGCTCAAGAGTTGTGCAGAAGGGCTACCTGCCTTCCAGGGGCCTCCTCAGGCCCCTTGGTTTCACCTGAGGCCATTTGGACATAATGGCTAATTGAAGCAGAGTGGGTTCAGATACCTGTGTATCATGGAGCTTTGCCCCTAGCAATTGTCAGCTTTCAGAAAAAGAACAAACAACGAGTAATTGGCTTCACTTTTTTACAGACTGATTGTTCTAAGGGACCTAAGCAGAGTGGTTTCTTTAAATTCAGGATGGACAGGTGCATCTGCCTGTTACTTCTCACCTAGGAGAAGTATCCAGCAAGCACTTGTCTTTGCTCATATTGCATATTTTTGAATAATTAATTTTGCATTAAATTTTTGGTGGTTGTGTTCTGCATACTGGTATGTGTTTTCTTAGGAAAAGCAAAACCCATATTGCCTGTTTAGGTAGTTAAATCAGAAAGTTTAACTGTGTGGCTGAGGAAGAATTGCTGTGGTGGACTCTTCCTTGTGGATAACTCTTCTTGAGTCTGCTGCCATTGCTGTCTGCATCCTTACCATGTCACGACATTGCAGTTTGATAATGCATGTGATTGTGAAAGTGGAAAAGTGTGACCTTGAGAAGGATGCAGTAGGATAGGGAAAGAAATACGGAGTTGAGGGGACAATAAAGAATTGTGAGTAAATATGAATCTTCAAAACGACACATTTTCTGCCTTGAGATTTTGTATGCATGTGCACCGTACTTCTACATGTAGCTGGTCTGGTTTTTTTGGGTTTTTTTTCTGTCTTATGGGCTTCAGATAGTGATTCTCAAGAGAAATAACACTGGTTGGAAACAAAATTGGATGTCTTTGAGCTCAAGGACTGATGAGTAGTGAATAGTTATTTCATTCCATATTTTTGTTACATTATTTTTAATCTCTTAAAACCTTACTTTGTGCTTTAAATGACAGGGGAAAAAAATCGGTTATTTGGGCTGATGTTTTCCTGTAGCTTCTGATTTGGTGTATTAACCAGAGGCAAAAATGTTATGTTGTGCAAAACACTAAAAAAACAAAAAAGATGAACCTATTTCTTATGTGTAGTTGAATTAGGACAAATACAAATATTTTGATGAATGGAAGCAGTGAAGAGCTCAGTCCTTTGAAAAAGATATGCTGATTTGAAACTTTTAAATTTCTGATATTAAAAAGATGTGGAATTGTAGAAAAGTAGAGCTGGAAGACATCATGAGAGCTTATACTGCTGATTTCTTCCCTGTGGCAAGAGCAACTCAACCTGAACTATTTGGGACAGAAATGTATCCAGCCTATGCTTCAGAAGGTCTGGGCTACTGAGAATAGAAAATTTCAGGAACCTGTTCTCACACATCATTGCTATTGCTGTCAGGAACTTTTCTCTTAATACTCAGTTTGCATTTTCTTTGTAGGGACTGCAGGTTTTGATTCCTCTCCTGCCCATGACAAACCTGAAAAGAAATTTGTTCCCTTCTTGAAACAGCCCTGCTCAAACCCGTCCTAGATGGGATTAGGATAATATATTAGGATGATTTAAAGCATTTGAAACAATTCTAATTTCCTTTTTTCTTTGCAGGCTGAATACTCAGCTTTAAGAAGATGCAGTGTGGGAAAGGAAAGAGAAGCACCAAGAACCGAGCAGGCTTATACAGCTCAACAAAGCCAAAAGCAGAGAAGAGCCTTCTTAACTCCAGATTTGATTTCTGGTTTGTTACACAGACCATCTTCCTTACCTAAGAAGTACTGAGCTTCTCACAAGGGACACTTGTCATTTAAAGCAGCATAATTTAGAGACATTGGTCAGTTTTGAATCCAGCTGCTCGTGGTTCCGTGTGAGCCAGTTTCCGTGAGATTGGATCAAGACTCTTTGCAGTGTCTCTGGTAGATGGGATATGCAAAGGGGCACATGGTTTATATATGGTGAAGAGAAGCACTGAAAAGAGATGCTGCGAAAACCCTGAAAGCTGTCTCTGAAATTCCATCGTTTTTTACTGCATAATTAAGCACTTTTGCTGACACATCCTCCCTTATGATTCCCTTTAAGGTGGAGCATCTGGCCGGGTGTTGCACAAGAGCCCAGTTTTCTTCTCCCTATACAACAGAGTTTTGATTAATTAATCATTGCTTCTGTTTGAATAATACATTAAAGATGCACTTGAATGTTCTAGGAAGAAAGTAAAATACAAAAAAGCATGCACACAAAGGGACATACTGCTCTGGCTTGTGAAATGACACGTTCTCTTCAAATGGCAGGACTGTTCTAAATGTGTTACTGGTCAGGCTGTATTTCTTTTCCTGCTTGTTCATTTTCATGTCCATTTCACATGGTGATAGTCACTTGCCTCAGCAGGCTTTTAAGTCACCAAAATGTTGAATTTTAATGTGATATGGAAGAATGGTACAGTTAGGACAAATATGCTTTTTGAGACAATGCTTTGCTATATTAAAAACCAAGGAATTATGAAGCTTTCATATTGTTGGCTGCTGTCCATTTTTATTTATGACTTCACAAGAGCAGCTTTGTGCTGATATGACCGGAGCAAGTTGAGTAGTTGTACTTCTACAAATTTCACTGTGGTTTCAAAAGTGCAGGGTTTGTGTTTGCTCAGTGCTGAACCTGCCCCTTCACAGGAGTTATTGCTGTTTCTGGGTTTCTGTAAGGACCTTAGTTCTACTCTGTGCATGTCCTCCACAGTCTGGAAGCAGTGAGACAAGATCTGAAACCACAGAGGAACACTGTCTTGTATCCAAAAGCCAGGCTGTCCTGGTGCTGTGCTTTTCCCCAGTATCTCACTGCTGTCATGATCTCCAATGGAGGACAAAGCCCTGCAGTTGCTCTCATCCTGCATGCAGTCTTTAACATTGTGAATACTTGTTTCTTGAACACTGGATGTCAGCTCTTGGTCTGAGATTTTTTTAAAAATACTGAGGGTTGGACTAAATTTGCCTTCATGCAATTTGAGCTTTTTGGAGTTGCTCAGTGTTTCCTGTGCATGCTGCTGAAGCAGCATGCTGATGTTGGATCATGCATGTTCAGTGTGTCTGGTAAATAGAGCTCTTTGCAATCCTGTTCTATTGACACTTTTTAAAGAGGTCTTAGTAGCAGTGGCAGAAGAGATAAGGTGGTGCTGTGTGTTGAAGTGAGAGCGAGGGCCTGGCTAGCTCTTACTGCTGAAGAGCTGGGGTGTGAGAGGAGACCACTGCTGAAATCCTGGCTGTGCAAAGCTAAGGCAGCTTCTGTCCCTGGCCTAAAGAGACAAAGTGCTGCCTTTTCCCTAGATGAAGGACCATGGGGAAATCAAGGTTTCATGCAATTGTTTCGGTGTCTCTCAAGTGGTGATAGCAGTAAAGCACAGGGTGCACCTGCAGCCTCATTTGGGTCTGCCTTCCTAGGTGACTGAGCAGGAGAGCTTTCCAGTCTTTATATGCTGTCAGATGTGACACTTGGCCAAAAGCCCCTACTCTGAAAATGCAACAAAGTGAAGCCCATATGACTGCTGAGATCTCACTAGATGGAGCAGGGAAGCACTGCTGGATGTTATCCATGGAGGCTCTTTCAAGAGCTTTTCTCCCCTTCTGCCCCCTTTAATCCATTTTCAAGCCTAGCAATGCCTCATGTTTACCCAGCAGGCCCACATGAAAAGGTCACTTCTATTTCTTTGACCTTTTTCAGCTCAGTAAACATTGGCAGCTGGAAATCCTTTCTGTAGACATGTCAGCTGCAGCGAAATGGTGCTGCAGGTAGTGACATGCATACAGAGCATCTCTGACCTCTGATGTTGTTTTCCCATCAACACAGAAGTTTTCCCAACATTTTAGTCCTTGTGACACCCATTGCTCTCAGGGAGCTTGTGGAAGGGTTTTCTTTCCCTTTTCCCTTGGCATTGTTTGGGTGCTCTCCTTATTTTGAAATGAGATAGTAAATATTTGCAATCTTGAATTTGTAGATGTGCCGGTTATCACTAATGTGTGGTCATGGGTTTTATATCCCTCAGGTGTTAGTACCAGTTTGTTGGGATAGGAGGAATATCTTTTCCTGACAGTTTCTTTCCTAAATTTTTCTCTGAACTGGGAGACCATGTCTAAGACCTGGATGAACTAGTTTTGGTGAGGATGAAGGGGAAGGAGAACAGCAACCTACGGGCTGAATCTTGAATTGTGACCTTCTACCCAACATCCACCAGAACCAACTGCTGAAATTAATGCCCCTGCTGTGGAAACACAGACACAGTGTGAGCACCACGAGTAGAGCTTTGTCCTGCTTTGGTTTAAGAAGTTAGGTTCTAGTAGCTCTAGTCCAGCTTTGGATGTTCTTTCTAAAACAGAAGTTAAACTACAACGTGTCTCTCCAATGCCAACCTTAAGCCATGGCCAGGTATTGCCATCAGTCTCTGCTGCAAATCCTGGAGAGTCTCATCAGCCAGAAGGCTCGTGGGAAGTGATGAAAAGCAAGTTGTCATGTTGTGTTCAAATTATAAGTGCTTTTGGGTGGAGCATTAGCTACACAATTCCCATGAGGCAGGTGATGTTTTTCTGCACATCCTGTGCAAAGCTGAACCTCATTTAATACCTTTGATTTCTGATGAACATGACTGTCTTTACTGACTGAATTATATCCAGCATTCCATCTGCAGAGTGTTTTTCATCTTCTGGAATATAGTAAAGAATTTGTTTTCATAAATTTGGATAAAACTTTTACAAATTGTACAGCTGGATTAGTGCTGCTCAAAAACTAGGACTGTTTTTGGGAAGTTTCTGCTCTGTGTCAAATTAATGATCTGTTACAAAACTTTCAAAAAGCACAATAACTGTAAAAATAATTTCTGGGTAATGATAGGAACACCACTGGGTGCTCTCTAAATCCTTTTGTCCCTTGTTAATACCTCATTTTGATTGTTGCATTTTAATGCTTGGATTAGGACAGTGACATGTTCTGATCATTTCTGTTGAATGCATGAACATCTGGATTTGTTGTGTTTTAGTGTTGTTTGCTGTTGGCTAGGGATGAAAGAAGAGATCAGATGGTTTGAAGTTGACTTTTTTTTGTTTTTCAAAGTTGCCTTTGTTCATAAGCAGCAATCCAGGAGCTGAGCAATGGTTCTAATTGTGACTGACAAGCCATGATGGAAGGAGGAAAATGGGAGTGATGATCTATTGGCTGTGCTAGCTCAGCAGTGAGAGAAAAAATCTGAAAATTGCTCCTTAAAATTGTCCATGCTTTGCCTAAGGGAGAGATGAGGTTGCAAAAAGAAGGTACTTTATTATGCATCGAGCAGTCTTGAGTATGCCATGTGCAGATTCGAGACCTGCTGCTTGCCCAGAAAATAAAAAGTATTTGGCACCTGCAGCCTGGTGACCCACGAAGGAGGGCATGGTCTCTCTGACCTGTGCCAGCTTAAAGGGGTAAAAAGTGAACCCCCTGTGCCCATGGATTATTGGAACCTGAGCAGAAGCCAACGCCCCATTAGCAGGCCACAGTTAATAGGTTTACCCCCTTGTCCCTTCCCTCTGTTTTGAATATTTTGGGATTTCATACAGTAACTTGATGGCTATCACCTTGTGCCATTAAACAGTAATGTCAAGGAAAGGATGTTCCATGGGGTGTATTTAATGATAGGAGTATTGTTTCATGCAGTGTGCTGCATGCAGCTGGCTGAGCGTTCCTTTGAATAGTTCCCACATCTCTCATGTTTGTTGGAGGGACTGTGCTGCCACCTCTGAAGATTGGAGAGATTAATCTCTGCTACACTTGCTCTGGACAAATACCTTTTTAAAGTAAAACACCTCTTCTGTGTTTAAAGTTCGGGAAGAGATAACGTCTGTACTGTAAAAACTAGTGCCTGAGCTCCTGCTAGGAGGTGATGCAACTTGCAAAGGATGAGCCAGGAAGTGTCTTAAATGTTTCTTTGTAGACTTTTCCCTCTAGGAGTGCCTCACCATTTTCCTGGTCATGTCCACATGACCAGGTTTCATTCCTGAAGTTTAGCTTAATTTCCAAGAGGTGAATTCCGCCTTAGTGAATAACAACCTACCTGTACATAAAATAATTGCAATTAAAAATGAGGCTGAAGGGGGGAAGATGCAAGTGTACCATCTCCCTGAACCTTGAAGCTGGGGTTGGGTGCCAGAGTCCTGGATGGTGCAGTGTGGTGTCTGCACACTCAAGTGCCACTCACTCCTCACCAAGGATTTGTCTTCTGTACTCTCTCTGGTAAAAGTCACATTGGTCTCAGGCTTGGGTTTTTTTCCTTCTTGTGCTTGGGGAGATTCTAACTTAACATTGACTAATGTGTGTTTGCTTCAGCTTACTCAGGAAATTCTTAGCACCTGGAGGATATTCAGTCTAGTGTTGACAAAAGCCCTCTTTCCACTCTGCATGTGGCATTGCACCATCCCCTGCTGAAATGACACAGGGTAATGCTGCTGCTAAAAGAGACAGGAGTGCACCGTGTTCCCAATACAGCAAGCAGAGAACCTGGGGGAAGAACAGAATAAACATGCTGGTGCTGTTACATAGGGATAATTTTTGTCTGCTTAGGCCCTGTAGAAACAAAGGGAGGAATTTGCAGAGGTAAATAGAAATTATCTCGGTGGGAATATGGCCAGGGCATCAGGATTACCATTAATGAAAAAATGCAGTAGGAGTGGTCTTTAATGCTTCTTGGGATTAGGGCATTGGCTTGGCTTCACATCTGATCTGAAAGGTAACAGTTCCTGAAGCACAGCACAAGATGGCTTGGTTCAGCACTGGATGAAAAAATGATGCCGTTATTTTGTAAATAAAAATTAAAAAATTCTGCTGGCTGTCCTTACACTGCAGGGTACTGGAAGGAAACACCAAGTGAAGTACTGCCACGCCTTTTTGGACGTGTTCCATCCCAGCTGGCAGCTGGACATGCACGGTGCCTTTGCTCTGTCCTGCTCTTGCAGCTGCACTGTGTTCTTATGGACATGTTTCTAAATACCACAACGTGTCCGAAGCTGGTCACCCTTGTCCTTGCAGGTGTGCCCAGTGGCTGTAGTGACTCTCCTGTCATTATTGTAAACACAAGTTTGCTCCTCCCATCCGTGGGTTAGAGGTGTACCAGTTCCATGATACTGGAATCACGCTGTTCAAAGTTTGCCACCCTCTCTGGGGAAAACCAAACTTGCTGAGCAGTTCATTTTCACACAGGGAGGTTCCCAGTTATTATCCCTAAGGTAACGTTTAGAAGAGCCTCAGCATCTCGGAGTATTGGGCTGCAAAACCTCAAACCTTGTCCATTGAAAGCTTCCTTGGACCTGATCAATTCATTTGTAGCCACTCTAACCATGAATATAAATGTTGCTCACCTGATTAGCCTGTTTTATAGCACTTCAAAAGCCTTGATAAGACGGGTCAATGGAATAAAGACCTAATGAGTGCTGAGACTCCATCCTTGCAAATAAATAAATAAAGAATAGCACAAACTCTAGGTAATGCTTTCAATCAATCAGCAGAAATCCCTCTTTGGCTGCAAAGATGAAGCCTGAGATGATAAAATGGAGTTGCTCTGGATGTGCTACATTGAATATGTTATTTTTTTCTCCCTCACAGTAATAAGGACAAACACAAGTCTTTTCTCTTCCAGCTTAAATGCAGTTTGCTGGCAGTTTCACATCCTCTTCTAGTCTGTAGTACTTGCAGCATTTCTATTTTAATATTTTAAAGGAGTGTGGCCTGCTGGTACTGAGTTTACTGGTTTCTATTGCTTTCAACAGGTACAGTCAGTGGTGGGTAGGTTGGGACTGCAGAATGGAAAACTTTTCTTTTTGGGTGGTTCTGTTGCCATTCCTTAACTCTCACGCCCCCACAGCCACTCACACAGAGATCTTGTTGGTACTAGCAGTTTGGTTTTGGAATGCAGATTTAGAGCCATAATAAAACATGACAGCAGAGGATGCTGTCTTGATAATTGCTGTAGGAAAAGACTTGAGAGAATGCTGGAACTCCTAAAGAAGGGGGCACTTTAATGTTCATCCCTCTGATCTCTTCTTATTGTGGCTAAGAAAGACCAACATGGTGCAGGTACTCTAGAAGCAAAGAAAGTGTTCTCAGCACGGTTCATGATGGCTGATGGTCCACACTGCCTTTGGTCCCTCGTTTTGACCTTTCCTGGCCACTGCACTGTGCATTGACACATTTGGTTCTTTCTCGGCAGCTCAGGTTTACGGGTGATCTACTGAAATCCTGTGCGTGTTACGATGAAACCACACAAAAAGTGGCTGTGACCATTCCTGCTGGGGGTCTGAAAGATCTGCTGAATTGATCTAGGACTCTAACAGTGAGGATAAAAGCACTTGCTTTTAAGCAGAGTGATTTATATCCCATGCTTGATTTGATTGTGTTTCTCTAAACCCTTATTTCAGTAGCACAGTTAACACGCTGACTGGGTCCAGTTGGAACAATAACAAAACTGGGGAAGATTTTAAACAGATCTCAGGTCAGAGTGCAGCCTCAGCCTGTTCCCCTGTAGCCACCTGTGTACTCAGAGTGGCAAAGGCAGCAGTAAAAACACTGCACTTCTACTGAATGTGATTCAATCAGATCTTTGTGAAATCCCTGGATTTTTTTGCTGCCTAATAATGACTGTGGACCACTTGTTCTTCATAAGCACAGAGTTTGGCCCTTTTCTCTCATCTTCAGATCTTACTGAAAATTCACTTTCAACATCCTTCTTCTTTGGCTAGGTTTAGCATAAATTAACAATCTTTTTTCCTCCTTTTTCAGGTATAGGAGCCTTTTAAAGGTAGCAGGTATTATCTCGAGTTTTCCTCAGCATCATAATATATGGATATGAATGTCAGGTTCTTCAAATCTTAGAACCTATGTGTAACTTCAGTAGTAAAATTGCAAATCTTTTTTATGACACCTTTTAGGTAATTCCATGAGTAATCCAACCTTCTGCAATATGACTAATTAAAGAATGAAGCAGCAGACTTTCAAGCTGGAACAAAGTATTTATATTTTCCTGGCTTTTTCTAACAAGAATAGTTTTTGTCTGGCAACTCCCATGGTTTGTCAAGTTAATTAAGGTTTTGACAAATTGTTCTAAATCTCTCCACACCAGAAAAACAAAAAAGTTTTATCTTTAAAACTACAAAAAATAATCACTGCAGTGCTGGCAGGGAAATGAATTGTTTCAGATGGGCAAATTATTTTTTTTTTCTATGAACATGGAAAGGAGGAATGTCAGTGGGGTTTGCATTGATTTAACAAGTCTTTTTTCACACACAAGTATAGATTTATATAAATGTTTTTGCATGCATGTACACATGTGCACAAGTGTCTAGACAAGTTAGCAATTGCAGGTCAAGAGTAAAGCATATCTGTCTCTAGGAAAATTATTAATGTATAGGTTGGCTTGGGTTATTCACTGCACTGAAACTAGTAGTAGGAAAAATGTTCTTTTTAAAAAAAAAAAGTGTTTGGTTGTTTGTATGTGTGTTTTGCCCTTTTCCTGGGAAACCATCCTGGTTAATAGCCTGCCTTTAGATGGGATGAAACCTAAGCAGAGAAATGTTCTTTGGCTAACAGAGAATGTAAAGGGAAAACAAAACCCTGTCACATTGGTTGTAATCTAATGCTGAAGTTGATTCTATTTCCAGTGCAACAGCTGCTCTCTCTTCTGGCAGAAGCTGTACCTTTAGGCAACCTTTCCTCTGACTGGGACAATCTGCTTGTCTGGGTGCAAAGACTGTCACTGTTTGTCCTGACTGTTCTGATGCTATCCTTAACAGGCTTTGAAATGACCATGCCAACCTATAAGACAGCAGCAGAGACCAAAAACTTAGTTTCTAAAGAATTTCTTTTCATGCACTGGTGTCTTTTTTGTTTAGTTTTGTCCCGAAATGGTTTATCCGAATCCTCTGGCGTGGGTTCAGGGATGTTTACAGATATTTATTTCTAGTAAATAAGCAGGTCACCAGAAGATGTTGTGGTCTGCCCTTGCCAGCTGATACCCAGCAGCTCAGCGTGGGCAACTGATCTGACAACAGCAAAGCCGGGTTGCTCCTACAGTAGTTAGGAACTAAAATGCTAGTAAACACCTGGGAATAATTTGCATCAAAAGTCTGAAGAATTGAACATCTTGGGGGCAGAATAAGTAAGGAAAAGGCCAACTTGATTAAAGCCTCCCTGATGTGACTCAGTCTGATGTCTGACAGTAGGCAGACCTGCACTGGGACACCTCCTGAAAGGGTTAATGAACTGTGGGATTTCTTGCTGGAGGGTGAGTTGATAGCTTAAGGACTTGTGTACCTGTGATGCCCACGCTAATAAATCAGGTTTGAGCTGCCGTTGCAGTTTTCTCTGCTGTCCTTGGAAGAGGCTGTCATACAGATGCTTGGGAGGGAGCATAATGTTTTATGACTACAACACCTGCAGTCCTCTCGTGGAAGGAGTCCCCAGGAGATCCTAACCCTACAAAGCTAATGTTGCTGAGCCACTGATAATATCAAGCTGCCAAGCTGAGTTACATGGATTGCTGTGGCAAGTGCCTGGCTGATTAATTTTAATTTAATGTAAACAGAAATGGTGTCAAGGATATATTATGTAACCAAGGGATGTCTTTACACAGGAAGGCATTAGTGGTGGACTGATGAGCTGAGATAGTGTGACCACCACATCCCTTGGTCTCATCTGACACAATTGCTGAGGTAAGGAAATGGAAAGTAGTGATAAAAGGATGTGAGGTGGGGCTCCTGAGGCTGATGGAAAAAGCTTGGTGGCAGAGTCAGCACAGCAGGCTCTGACTTCTTCTAGTGATTCTGGAGAGCACTGTGGGCTTTTTTTATTCCACCCAGCCCTATAAAATATTTTAATGCCCTCCACTTTAACCTATGAAGGAGTTGAGACAGGCTGAAGGGAAGTTGAGACTGTGAAGGGAACAGGGTGGCAAGCATGGTATGAAACCAGGTGATCCTTAAAGTCCCTTCCAACCCAACTGTTCTTTGTGTTTATGGGAGTTAATTCTCCTGAATTAACCCATCAGCTAACTTATTTCCTTTAAGCCCAGGGTGCAGAGAGAAACAATTAGGTGCAGGTTTATACTGCTGATGAAATCAGCTAACAAAGTGCTTCTATTGCTGTGGTAAGGAAACTGGGTTTATTTATGATGTACCCTGTCCCTCCCTCTGCCCCCCTGAAAAGCAAGAAATCCGAATATATATGTAAATTAGGTGAATCTCTTAAGCTTCTGTCAGGTTGCCAGTTCAAACCTCCTTACTGCAGGCAGATCTCTCTTTATCATCAGAACCTGGTTGCTCTCTTTGGACCCAGTCCACAAACTTTGGTTTTTGCCTTTTAGGCTGTGCATACACAGTTAATCACCTTACAGCCAATACATGACTCCAAGGTGCAGTAGGTCATTAGATATAGATTTTTCTAAGTAGGTCGTTCCTCTTTTTTTCTTTCTCCAGAGCATTCTGAGGGGGAAACTCTGCTGTGAATATTCATGAGAATACTTAAAGTAGGCAAGTGAGGAGATGGACATATTAGTTATATTTGAGGAAGAAACTGTAGCCTTGCTTTCATCATATTGACCTCTGGTAATTTGCCTACTGGACTGAAAGAATTTAGTTAGGTGGGTTATAGGATGAAAAGGATGGCTGCTGGCTAGGGTTATGGGTGCTCTGTTCTGTGCCATACACCTTGTTTGACCTGGGCAAATCATTCTCCTTTAGTTTTCCCACTTGTGCTAAATGTGGATTGTAATTACCCACTTCACTGAGGAGGGCATGTGGCTGAAATTAATTAATGTTTATAATGTACTTGGTTTTCCCGATGAGGTTTGTAGTCGTGTTGCTGAGTACAGTCATTTCTGGGTTTTGGCTTGTGTGTGTGCATGTGGGGTGCAAAGATTGGCTCCAGCAGAAAGGGTAGTAAAATACAGTCTTAAGAATAAAATTTCTTGGCACTTATATAAATGCAATTAATTCCTAAAGATTTTAAAGCATGAATACAGCTGGTGCTGGCTTTCCTACTGCAATGTCACTGCTCTGTGGAAAGCAAGAAGGTAAATAACAAGGCAGAAGGCTTCTGGTATTTTTTAATGGGAGCCAGAAAAATACTGGACCTCAAGGATAGCCCTTGGAGAAAAGAATTCTTTAGGACACTGAACATAGCTCGCCTGAAATTTTGTGGGCTTGTGAAAAATAAAATCACTGTAACTTCTGGGAAGAAACTGAAATCCTGATCGAGCCTTAATTGCTTATTTTACAGTATGGTAGTAAGTGGAAGATGTTATCAATCATATCAATAGATAGAGAACAAATACTTAACACAGGGCAGACAGAGAAATACTCCCGGTGTCCTGGGTTTCCACATCATCCCTTCCTCCTTTATTCATGATACACAATTCACAAAGTTCAATTGTGACATTTGGGTCTTGGCCAGTCCTTTTCTGTAGGGTATTTAGTGTTACACTGAGCAGCCAAAGCTGACATATTAGCATTGTCAGCCTTATTTCACAGTATCAATTTTTAATTCTATCTGAAAAATATATAATCATGTTATATTTTTTATATAACTGTGATTAATGACAATAGTAATAATAATGTTATATTTCACTTGCACAAATGAACCTGAGCTCAAGATTTAAACCTTCCTCTGTCCCTCCATGTGGGAGCATTCCAAAACCAATTCTTCCTTCTGTTGGTGCTGTTTCCAATGTGCCATTAAGAAAATTCTCCCTCATCTTCCCAAACCCACAAGTTCTTTTCCTTCTTCCATATGCAATTTTTGGATGCATTTGAAGACATCCAGGGGTTCAGCCTCTATTAACCGAGTGCCCCACTGCTCACAGGGTGCTCTGACCTCAGCCCACTCCAGAGGCAGGGAACTCCAGGGAAGGGCTTCCCATCTGGGAATTTCTGATGGGACTGATTCCTCACATTTACATTTAAAAAGTGACATTTTGTTGTGATCTGGCCAGACTGTGCCAGTTTTGTTTCCCCAGTGGGCAGGGTCAGCACCAAAGACACAGACACCAACTGAAGGACTCAGTGTCATTGACTGTAGCTCAAAGCAGCAAAGAATCACAAAAGGAGCAGCTCAGCAATGCACCCAGCCAGCAGCACCAGAGATTGCAGCAGTGATTAAGAAAGATCCAGCCCCAGTTACCCTCAGGCTTTACCATGCCCCAGATCCACACAGCAGCTGGGGAAGCTGTCACAGCCAAGGGCTGCAGAGCCACTCCTGGACACTGGGAATTCCTGCAGGTGCCTCCAGCCACAGGTGAGGCTCCAGCCTCGCTGGGAGAGGGCCCAGCTCTGACAGCGCTGAATGAACAAACTGACAGCGCTGCTGGTGCGGGAACATCTGGTTTCATCCTCCTCCTGGGTTCCTCCCAAAGCCTGGCCAGGGCCCAAGAGGAACCAAGGGAGGTGACTTGGACCATTCAGCCCCAGACAAGGCCAGATGTCAGATTTCATGGCCTTGCCTGGCTTCTAAACACAGAAAGGTCAATCCATGTTTCACTAACGAGTGGATACATCTATCACAGCGCTAATGACCATGCATATTTCATTAGTGAGCAGATACAAAGATAACCTTTGGTTGGAAGGTTCATCCAGAGGCCACCTTTGGCTCAGGGCCTCACTCAGGGCTGTTGTCCAGGCCTTGGCACTTCAGGGACGTGGTTTAGTGCTGGGCTCGACACTGCTGGGTGACCGGCTGGACTGGATGAGCTCAGAGGTCTTTTCCAACAGAAAGGATTCTGTGATTCCATGATTCCATCTGCTGCATTCAGCCAGGTCCATGTTAGCAGCATTCATTTGCTCACAAAGTCTCCTCAGGCCCAGCTCTTGAGGCCTGAGGCTTCAGCTCCTTCAGCTCCTGGTGCTCAGCCGCTCGTGCTGAACCAGACACTCGGAGAGAAGAGCACAGTCCATCCAATTCCTTCTGGGACACGGAGAGGGGAGGCTGTGGAAACAGGAGCAGTGTTTGGTGTGGCCTCCTCTCTGCCCTGCACGCCTTTCAGCGCTTTGAACCAGCCAAGAGCTTTCTCCAAGAGTGCAATGGAGCAGCTGTTCCTGCTGCCGGGTCTGGCTCTCTCCAGTCTCTGACCTTGCCTGCTTTTGTCCCTCTTGCTGTGCCCTCTGCTCCCCCAGGGCTCGGTGGCTGCTGCCCAGGACTGTGGGACTGGCACAGATCCCGTGGTCGAGACCCTCCTTTCTCTGCCCTTGGAGCTGCCTGGGCACAGCAGCCTTTTCCATCTGGAAGCTCCCCATGGACAGGGAGTCCCCAGCTGCGCTCCTTGCACAAGCTCCAGGAGCCCAGGGCTGCCATCTCAAGTCCCTGCTGGCCCTGGGGGCTCCCAGGTGCCTCAGGCTGCTGTGACACCGCTGCACACGGGAGGCAAGAGTGGCAGGGGCTGTGCTGAAAGTCAGCTCCACGTGCTGCTGCTGCTGCTGGGGGTCATTTGTCCAGCCCTGCCCAGGAGTCAGGGATCAGATCCAGGCCCTGCTGCTGCTCCCTCGGGATCAGCCCCACTTTGGGTGTTGCTGTCAGGGCCAGCAGAAGCGGTGGCTGGAGCAGCGGGTGCTGACGGTGCCCCAAGCCCCGGGGCTGGAGGGGTCCCTGGGCTGGGGCTGGCAGGGAGCTGCTCCAGCCCGGAGTGCACTGCTGAGTGCTGTGCTCTGGGGCTGGGGCTCCCCACACAGGGGACTGGACTGGTGTGCCACAGGAGACAGAGAAGCTGCAGCTTCAGCATAACTGAGGTGGGTGCGTGGGCTGGGAAGAGTGGGGAGGCTCAAGGGGATTCACTGAGCTCATCCTCCTGCAAGGACGAGGAAAAGGGAGTGGGAACTCAGCAGTGAGGAGAGCTGAGGGCTGGAGAGCAGCTCTGAATGACACTAAAATCCCACTGGAGCTCTGAGACATTGCTGCTCCTCAGCCAGTGACAGGATGAGTCCCTAAGCCTGGGGCTCAGCCTTCCTCATGGTGAGGGGCACAAAGGAAGGCAACGGTGTGATGGAGACTGCCATGGGCTGGGAACTCACTGGGGGACAAGAGGGAGCAGTTGGGAAGTAAAAGGCAGGTGGGGGAGAGAACAGTTCAGAGAAGGGCTGAGCTACAGCTTGAGCAAGCTGCAAAATGTCATTTGGGGTCATCCCAGATTGATTTCATTTCAGAAGTTATTGAACAAGTTTAATTTTTGGGTGGTGTCATGTTTGCCCTTGGAGGTGTACACTCTGCACACTTGAGCTGTGTTGCTGAAATGCTCCAGCAGGTCTGTGCTGCAGGTCACCCCATTTCTTCTTTGGCTGATTGCGGCCCGGTGCTGAGCTCCAGCAGAGCCCTGGCAGAGCCCAGAGCAGCCTCAGCACCCGCAGAGCCCGGCTGCAAGGAGAGAAACCAGAAAGCGCCCGTCAGCTGAAGGCTCCTGTCCCCTTGTCCCAGCCGCCCGCGGTGCCCAGGCCATGCTGGCCGTGCCCAGAGCTGTGCCCAGAGCTGCCCATCCCTGCTGCCTTTGGGAGCAGAGCAGGAGGGCAGGACATGTGCCCAGCCTGCAGCCAGCCGCGGCACATCCAGCCCTCAGCAGCTGCCCAGAGCAGGATGCTCCTGTGCTCGCTGCCATCTCCCCAAAGCTCTGATCCCACCATGCCAAGCAGACAAGACCCACATCACGCTGGAAGAAAAGCTGGTCCCAAACGATGTCCTCAGCCTTCTCCAAGGGCACGGCCCATCCACGCCACAGCTGCTCCCAAGCACTTCCCCATCCAGACTGGACCCCACCTGGAACACTTCCTCTAGAAAAACACACAACAAATGATTGAAAATAGATTACAGACAAAAAGGGGAACAAGAAAAAAGGTCAAAAATCTTATCTCTGTCAGGGGCTTGAGGAAGGCCCAACCCCTGCATGCCAGGGAAAAACCCACCCACAGGTGAGGGAAGCCCAGGCTTGCTCCCTTCCCCCCTGCACTGCCCCCCAAAATAACGGTGATCCCAAGCAAACAGGGGCAGTGGAGCAGCCCAAGCCCTTCCTTGCCTGCAAAGCAAAGCAGCCCCTGCACAGGTTCTGGAGTCCCACCTCTGCTCCCACCATGGGGGTTTGTTTGTGTCGGGCTGGCTGCCCCAGCCCCAGCCCGGGGCAGGGTGGGTGCTGGGGCTGTTGGCAGGGCCAGGAGCCCACTCCCATTTCATCAGCACCCCAGCCCATCCCCCCAGCCCTGCCAAAAGCAGCCTGGCAGCCGACTGAAGGATCAGCTGCATCCGCCCCAGCAAAGGGGGAACCTTTGGTTCCTGGCCAGGCTGTGCAATGCCCAAATCTGGGAGCATCCCCCTGCGTGTGGACTCATCTGCACATTCCCTGTGCAGCCTGGCTTTGGAGAAGGTGCCAGAATCAAAGTCCATCATCCTCAGCTGCCGGTGACCAGGTGGAGGAAGAGGTTGTCATCCTTGATGTCATCCTCCGTGTCCCCAGCAGCAGCAGCCCCACCTGGTACAGCTTCTCCAGGGGCTCCTTCTCCTTCCCTGGGGTGAGCCCAGGCTGTCAGGGTTCTGCCCAGGGCCCCAGCTGTCAGGGAACCAGGACAAGCAAAACCAGCTCGGATGGTGGCCACCAGTGCTAGGCAGAGCAGCTGAGCTCCAGTACAAGGGCTGCGTGTTCCCATCTGATGACCCCTGGGCAGTGACACAGGCAGGACAAAATGTCTGGGTTCCTTTGCTTCTCATTGCCAAGGCATGTGTGGAGCTGTAACTTACCAGGGCCTTGCATCAAAGCGTGCCTGTGGCTCTCTCCCTTCTTCTAGGGCAGATCAATATCCTGCAGCCAGGGATCACAGAACAGCTCTTCTAAAGAGGGCCTGTCCAAGTCCAGCATGGATAAACACCGCCTGATCAGATCTTGGCACGCTGGGCAGAGAAACCAGAAACCGCCGGTCAGTTGGAGAAGGCTCCTGTTGGCTTTGCCCCACTATTCCCGTGCCCAGGCCATGCTGGATGTGCTCAGAGCTGGGCCTAAACGTCCCCATCAATTCCCTGTTTTGGAGGAGAGCAGGAGAGCAGGACATGTGCCACCTCCTCAGCAGCTGCCAGAGCGGGATGCTGACGAGCTGCTGCTGTCTCCCAGCACTGGTATTGCCCCCGTGGCCAGAGATGAGGATCCACCTTGAGAGAGCCGTTGTGGCAGCGAGAGTTGATGGTCCCAGCTGATCTTCTGGCTCCTCCTGAAAGGGTGCTCCCCGCAGACCATCTGGTGCAGCAGGATGCCCAGGGACCAGATGGTAGCTGGCTTGCCGTAGTACCAGCCAAATTGGGTCCATTCTGGTGGGCTGTATGACCGTGTTCCTATGGAATACAGATGGGGTTCATCAGGGGGACGCTGCTGCTCCCTGAGCCTGGCCCCAGCATCCCTGGGTGTGTGGGGGCTGCCCCAGTGGCACACGGGGTGACCGCTGCCCTCTCGCCAGCACCTGGGACTTGTGTACAGACTCGGGGATGGAAAAGAAGCCACTGGTGCTGGAAGAGGGCAGCAGAAGTCCTGTCAAGGCCCGACCATGACGGGAAAAAACCCACTCATTGCTTGGGAAAACCATGCCCTCATCCTCCCTGCCTGCACTGCCCCAAAAACATTATGAATCCAAACCAAACCAGGTGAGTGGAGCAGTCCAAGCCCTTTGTCACCTGCACACCAAACCGGCTGGGACACAGGTTCCGGCCCCCCTCTCTGCTACCCCCACCCACGGGTGTTTTGTCAGGCTGGCTGCCCCAGCCCCAGCCCCAGTCCTGGGCAGAGTGGTGGGCAAAGGCTGCCAGCAGGGCTGGAAGCTGGCTCCCCACCCAGCCCTGCTCAAAAGCAGCTCAGCTGAAATCTCAGTGCCATGAAGGGCAGCAAAAGGGAGAATCCCCGCTGCCACACCCAGCTTGGGCTGTGAGGTGTTGGGCCCTGAGATGACGGGACTGAGAGCACACCCCTGCGTGGGCTCACCTGCAAAACGAGTGTAGGCTGTGTCTTGCAGGTAGGTGCCGCAGCCAAAGTCAATCAGTTTGGCCTGCCCGGTGGCCAGGTCAACCAGGATGTTCTCTGGTTTGATGTCTCTGTGCAGGACCCCGCAGCTGGTGCAGTGCCGCACGGCCTCCAGCACCTGGCGGAACAGCTCCCGCGCCAACTCCTCAGACAGGAACCCCCGTTCCTGAATGAAATGGTGCAGGTCCTGGCACCTCTCCGGGCGTTCCAGCACCATCAAGACGTCACTGGGGAGCTCCTTCCACTCCAGCAGCTGGACGACACCGGGGAATCCAGTGGACACCTTGGCCAGCAGCACGACCTCCAGGGGTGCGCTGGTGCCGTCGGGCTGCAGGAGGAGCGCGATGCCGTCAGTGGGGCTGATGCCGTGCCGGGGGTCGGGAACCCCTCACCCGGCCCGGGATGCTCTGCGCCTTGCGCTGGCCCCACGCCTGCTCTCCCTCGAGGTGTCCTGGTGGCTTCCAGCCTGCCGGGCCTTGGGTCATCCCCGCCCAGCTTCTGCCGCTGGCCCCGCTCACTCACCAGCTCGCCCCAGTGCCGGACGCGGTTCCTTGGCACCCTTTTGATGGCCACCTGCAAGCCAAGAGCAGCAGCGGGCTGAGCTCGCCACCTGCCCTGCCCAGCCCCATGCTCCCCCTCCTTCCCTCCTCCTCCACCTCCTCCTCCTCCTTCTTCCCCTCCTACCCCTCCTCCTCCTCCTCCTTTCCTTCCTCCTTCTCCTCCTCCTCCCCCTCCTTCCCTTCCTCCTCCACCTCCTCCTCATCCTCCTCCTCCGCCCCCTCCTCCTGTGCCCGCCGCCGGCCCCGCCGCTCACCGGGGCGCTGTCCGAGAGCCGCGTGGCTGCGAAGACGCTGCCGAAGCCGCCTCTGCCCAGCAGCGAACCCAGCCGGTACCGCTCCTTCAGGCCCTGCTGCGACTTCCCTGCGGGCGGGACGCGGCTGTCAGCGCTTGGCCCGGGGCCAGGAGCGGCCCCCGAGCACCCCCCGAGTGCCCCGGGCCGGCCCCCCCGAGGCGTTCTGTCCCTGGAACGGGACAGCGGCGGCTCGGGGCCGGCGGCCGCGGTGCCGAGCGGTGGAGCTCGGGCCGGGGAAGCCGCAGCGGGGGCGGCGGGAGCGGCCGCGCCGCGTGTGTCCTCCGCGGGGCCTGGGAGGAGCCGGGGCCGGGGCCGGGACTGGAGCCCACGTCGGGGCCGGGGCCGGGCTCGGGCCAGGCGGAGCCAGAGGGCGGCGATGCAGCCCCAGCCCCAGGCACTGATGCCCGCCCAGCAGCGCCACCGCCAGCACGCCCAGAGCCGGGCGGAGGCGAGGCCCCAGCGGGACGGCCGGGGACGGGGACGGGGACGGGAACCGGGGCGGGGACGGGGCCGGTGACGGGCTGGGGACATGGCCCAGGCCAGCAGGGGAGAGGGAGACTGGGAGAGGAGGGGACACCGTGAAAGGGAGAGCAGGAGAGGGTGCGGGACAGCGGGAGAGGGAGAGGAGTGCGAGGGGGTCGATAGACTATCTGCTTTCGCTGCTGCCGCTGCTGCCGCTGCTGCTGCCGCTGCTGCTGCCGCTGCAACTGAAGCTCCGGGGCCGTTTGTCCCCGTGTCCGTTTTTCCGTTGCCCGCTCGCCCCCGCGCCCAGCCCCCCGCTCCCCAGGGGCAGCCCCTGAGCCTGTCCAAACACGGGAACTTTGCCCTGTTCAGCCCAGACCCAGAGTCTGGACTCCTGCACAGGGGCATAGGTATCCCCTTGAGCGCTGCTGTGCCTTGTCCCCGCTGAGGATCAAACCCTATCGGAGCACATTCCCTGAATGCAGAATTTGTACCTTACCCAGGCACTGCACTTACCTCTCCAGCAATGATTAAAAAAACAAAAAAAAAACAAAAAAAAACCAAAAGAAAACAACACCAATAAACAAACCAAAAAAACCAAAAAAAACCCAACAAAAACACAAAAAAAACAAAACGAAAATGGGGAAGGCAAACTGTGAAACTGTGTGTAGCTCATGGTATTTTACAGGGTCTAAAATTCGCCAAGTAATGAATCTTAGAGATGAGATCTATTTGGATTAAGGGGATGGAGCAGTAGTTCAAGATGGAAAAGAGGAGCATAAAAAAACCAGAGAAAAACATCTTCAGTTGTTTCTTGCCATTTTCATTTCATTTCTTAAAAGCTGTTTCAGTTTTCCCAGAATCTTCTCCACACTCCTGTTTGCTCTTTCCAAGAACCTTTCCTGGAGAACGAGGTGCAGCTTCTGTCACAAGATGTGCCACCAGCTGCACTTTCTCTTGGCTTTCCACAACGTGTGTGCAGCTCAACTCTTGCAGCATAGCAGGGCAAATGTTTGAAGGATTTGACAGCTTGTTCTTTCTTTTCCTTGTGGGCTGGGCAGTTGTGCCATTGGTAAGGTTTTCATTGTTACTGTTTTACCCTAAGAAACCATGAGGGGCTACCAGGAATTGTCAGGGAATGCAAGCCGGACTGAATGCAGAGAAAGAATCTGCAGAGCCTGCAGCCAGAAATGGAGAGCTGTGTGATAATCATTGCAACATCCCCATGGGCATCTTGAAAGTGATCTAGAAGATGAAAATGCTCTGACAGAGGGCATTTGTTTCTGAGTTCAGTGTAGAGGATTCCACATCTAGTGCATTGGTTCATAAATCAAGAGTTCAGTCAGTTCATGGAAAGCACCAGAACAAGCACTAGGACTGGGACACACTGGGAGCCACTGGAAATGTGCTGGGGGTAACTGGGACCACGCTGGGGGCAACTGGGGACAAGGGTGAGTGACTGGGGCCCTGCTGGGAGAGACTGGGATCATACAGGACTCATACAGGGATCGTACTGGGAGTGACTGGGACTAATTTAGGGGCAACTGGGAGAACTGGGAAAACACTGGATGGCACTGGGAACAACGGGGACAGCGCTGGGGGCAAATTGTATCATAATGGGGAGTGACTGGCAGCAACTGGGCTCCTGCTGGGAGCAGCCCCTGGCGGCCCCGGGAGCCCTGCACCCCTTTCCTGGCCATGCCAGCCCTCCAGGCACCCAGAGCCCCCTTTTCCTTCACCCAGAGACCCCCTGGACCCCTATTCCTGCCTTTCCTAGCGCCCAGCCCCTCCTAGCCTCTACACCGAGGACATCTGAGACCCCTATTCCCAGCCAGCCTGGGTTTTCCCACCTTTTGCTGGGAATGGGGACACCGGGGACCCTTGCAGTCCTCTTTGCTGACGATAGTGACACAATTAAGCTGGCCCAAACTCCTCCTGGATCTCCCCTAAGCCCCCAGTGGGGATTCCTGGGAGTTCCCCTGTGTTTACCCTTTCCCAGGACTTTGGGGGTCCCCCTGACCTGTCCGTGCACCCCCAGATTTCTTCCACAGCCCCCTGTGATGGTGGGGGTGGGGGCCGAGTGCTGGTGCCCCCCTGCCTGCAGCAGATCCAACGGTGAGGGGAGTTTGGGGGGGTCCCTGAGCATTTGGGGTCCCCTGGGTTTTGGGGTGACCCCCGGGCCCCCCAGGATCTCCCTGAACACGCTGACACTGCCCGTGCGCAGTGAGAAGGTTCATACCCGGCACGGGGTCCCAGCTCGGTCATCGGCATCGCCCAGGAACCCCCAAACCCTCCTGGGACCCCCAACCCCCCCGGGACACCTCGACCTCCCCGGGACCCCAAAACCATCCCTGGGCCCTCCAAAAACTCCCCAAGACCGCAAAAACCCCACACAGACACCCCCCAAACCCTCCCAGGACATCAAAATTCCCACAAGACCTCCCAGCACGCCCCAGACCCCCCTGAGAAGGTTCGGTCCTGGCAGGGGTTCCCCATCTCTGTCACCAGCAGGTACCCCAAACCAGCCTTGGGTTCGCCCTGGGACTGCCCAATCCCCCCCTTTGGGAATCCCTAAAACCCCCCTGGGAATCCCCCCAAAATCCACCAGGACCCGAAAAACCCTGGAGATAGACAAAACCCCCCCAGGAATTCTTCAGGGAAGTTTATACCCGGCACGGGGTCCCCATCACCATCATCGGCATCACCCGGGTACCCCCAGATCCTCTCGGGACTCCCAAACCCTCCTGGGACCCCCAAACCCTCCCAGGTACCCCTAAATCCTCCCAGGACTCCCAACCCTCCCCGGGCTCCGCTGCCGGAATCAGCAGGAGTGGTGTTGGCCTCTTCAGGGGAGTTAGAGTGGGACCCGACCAGAGCGGGGGCCCTTAAACCCCAAAAATCCACCCTGGGGGGCAAAACATCCCCTACAGCGGCTTGGAGTGAGTCCCCCAGAAAAATGTCACTTAAAGCCGTCATGATCACCCCTGAAAAGGGGCTTGTGGGGCTGTGGCCCCACAAACACCTGAAAATGGGGAGGAAAAAACACCCTTGAAATGGTGAGGTCCCCCCAAAAATCCTTAAAAAGAGAAAAACTCCTCTTCAGAGGGGCCTGAAGACCCTTCAGGGCCCTCGAGGAGGGACAAGATCCCCTCCTCTGCTGGGGCCTCTCTGAGCCGGGAGCTCTCCCGTTGGCTGCCCTCGGGGGAGCCCCGAACGACGGCGGCTCCTGGGCTGAGCCCCCCTCAGCCGGGGCTGCGGAGGGAACTGGGGGGGCTGGGACGGGGCCTGGGGGTCCTGGGGTGACCTGGGGGAGCCTCAGTGGGTCCCACCTCCCCCTGTGCCCCCTCTCCCACCCCCTTCCAATTGTTCCCCCCAAACCTCCGCTCCCCCAGCTGGGTTTGGGGTGCTGCTACCAACACCCTGACCCACAGCGTGTCAGGTCGTGTTCTGACTCTGTCAGCAGTTTGGTTTTTTTGTTTGTTTGTATTATTGCAGTTATCTTTTAAGTTTTTCTAGTAAAGAACTGTTATTCCTATTCCCATATCTTTGCCTGAGAGCCTTTTAATTTCAAAATTATAATAATTTGGAGGGAGGGGGTTTACATTTTCCATTTCCAGGAAGGCTCCTGCCTTCCTTAGCAGACACCTGTCTTTTCAAACCAAGACAGATTTTGGTGCCCAACCTGCAGCCCGAGGGCATCGAGAGGAAAAGGGAATAACAGTTCTTGAGGAACCTAATTTTTGTGTGCTGCTATAGAAACCTCGTTAAGCGACACCATGTGGTCCAGCTTACCCTGGTTTGGGTAGCAGCACATGGTTGTGGCTGTGCCAGCGCCCCCACCGACCTCCAGCCCTGGGAACCTGGAGCAAGCGGAAACCACAACTTTGCAAATGCTACCTCCAGCCCTTTAGCAAATGGAAAGAGAACTGGGGTGTGAAAAATAAAGCTTGTTTATTTTCAGAAAAACAGCAAAGAAAACACAGAACACATTTACATTGTAAGAATATTTGTAACAACAACTATCTATGGAACGTATATACCCAAGAACATATCTAACAAAAGTCTATGAAACGTATTTACAGAAGCCAAAAAGAAGCCCTAAAACCTATAGCCTAAAGACAACAACAAACTCCACAACGTATGTACAAAAGGGTGGCATCTCTGTCCGGGATCTCCATCATCCTTGAGGAAAAGCAAGAGGCACAGTCACTCCAATCAGGCAGAGAGGGCTCTTCCATGTGCCCCCAGGCTGGCCCAGCAAGCGCAGCACAGGCTGGGGATGGCCACCAGAACCCAATGCACCGGGTCCCACATCCCTGAGCAGGGACCACCCAGCCCAGTCCCAGCCTGGCAGCAGGGGACCCGCTCTGCCTGTGGGGACCACATGCCTGTCCTGCTGCTGGTATTGCTCTTCATCCCAAGATCATGGCCTCTTCCTCATCTTTCTCATCAATGTCCATGTCCTCAAGGTACTCTTCCATTTCCACGTCCATCTCCTCTTCCACATCTACCTCCATCTCTTCTTCACCACTCTCTTCTCCATCCACTTCCATCTCCTCCTCTGTATCCATCTGCATGTCCACCTCCATCTCTTCCTCTCCACTCTCTTCTCCATCCACTTCCATCTCCTCCTCTGTATCAATCTCCATGTCCACCTCCATCTCTTCGTCTCCACTCTCTTCCCCATCCACTTCCATCTTCTCCTCTCTATCAATCTCCATGTCCACCTCCATCTCTTCGTCTCCACTCTCTTCTCCATCCACTTCCATCTCCTCCTCTCTATCAGCCTGCATGTCCACCTCCATCTCGTCCTCTCTGTCTGTGACAGCCTGCAGAGATAGCAACACCTCAGAGTGGGGTCCCTGTCCCACCCCATCCCCACAGAACTCCAGCCCAGCCGGGCAGCTGGGGGGTGTCCACCTCCATGGAATGGCACCGTACCTTCCTCAGGACAAATGTGAGCATCCTGCAGGGATGGATGACAAAATCCAGGCAACAGAGAGCTTTCAGGACTGATGGGAGCATCAGGGCGCAGGTGACGAGAAGGGTGACAGGGAGCATGGTGAAGGGTGAGCTGACACGAGGGCTGGCACAGGGTGGGCTGACACAAGGGCCAGTGGTTGTGTTGTGCTCTTTGCTGGACGCTGGAGGTTCCATCTGGAACATCACACCTGTGACATCACAGTGGATCTAAAGAGCATCTTGTCCCAAGCTGAGCAATCTTCCCCAGCCCATGCTGCTCACAGCCCTGTTGCCAAGGATGGGGCATCCACAGCCTGGGCCAGTGCCTCAGCAGCCTCAGTGTAAAAGAGCAGCTCCCTCAGATCCAACTTCAGTCAGCCTCCTGCAGTTGAAAGCCATCCCCCCTTGTCCTGTTGCCACGGGCCCGGCTGAACACTGTCCCCGTCTTTCCTGTGGGACCCTTCCAGTCCTGCAGAGCTGCAGTGAGGCCTCCCCAGTGTCTCCTCTTTCCAGGCTGAGCATCCCCAGCCCCACTTGGACGGCAGTCAGGTAGATCAGGGGGAGTCAAGGCTGAAGTCAAACAGCATCAGGAACTGAGAGGTGGAAGCTTTAGGCCCAGGTTTGCCTCTATAATAACAGTGGAGGGGAAGATGGTGGGACACTGGCTCTGTTCTAACCGGTGAATATTTTCTTTTTTTTTTTTTTTCCTTCTTTTCTGTCATGCTGATGCAGGTGTTGCTGTTTGCAAGGAAGCTTTGCACAATGTCCATTGTCTTCTCCATTTGTGAAACACCAAGCAGAGTCTGGGCACGCTGATGATGCAGAGCAAAACCTGCAAATACACCGGTGATCCTGAGCCTGGAGGATGCAGCTAAACCCGGCCAAAAATAATTTCTGGAAAGTCAAGCCTGGTTTACATTTTCTTGAGTTTGGCTATGCCAACTTCACCAGTCATTCATAAAAAAGCAAACATAAAGCTCAAACCAAAACGGACAAAAATCCAAACAAACAAACCCACGCAAACCAATCAAACAAATAGATAAAAAAACCGAATAAAACCAAAGAGAATGAGGAGTTAATATTAGTTGTGTGGATATCACGGCAGGCAAATGGCTGCTTCCCACAGGATACCATGAAAAGCCACATATAACAGCTGCTCCAAGATATAGCCAACAGGAGAACTGTAAAAGTGATACATGGCCACTTTGGGGGCAGCTCCACATTAAGGTGAAGGATGAGCACACAGTGGTACAGATCCAGCATTCCTCACCCTCCAGGCTGCTGTGTGCTCCTGATGATGCAACTGAGAGCTTGGATAGCAGCAATGACAAACCTGCCTCTGGAATCAAAGTAGCCCCTCCTTTCTCCCCTGAACAATCAGCAAATTCTTGGTTCACTGATGCCTCTGCCAAACGAGAGGGGAAGGTGTGGAGATACAGGGCAGCAGCCCCCCACATTTCCTCTGGTGAACTAGTTATTACTGGGGGAGAAAGCAGTGCTCAGGCTGGGGAGCTGATAGCAGTTTGGAGTGTTTCCCAGCGTGAGGCACAGAATACCTCTCTTGTCTGTATCTACTCTGACTCCTCTGCTGTGCACCAAATGATCCCAACAATCCAGCACATTACCCTGGCCAACCTGTTCTGCTGGACCTCCCTTACTCTAGGGCTAGTACCACTTGTGCTAAAACTCCCTCTGAATAAATATGCATGTGAAGCCTCTGGTGCTCTAGGGAAAGAGCATTGGATCAATACATGCTGGATAATTCCATCATTCTAACTTTTCTGCCTCTCGGGGGCAGGATTCTGTTGTGTTTACTTTTACGGAAGAACTCCGAGGGACATGAAGACCACCTAAACCATGATAAAACTGGTGATACTTTTCTGCATCCTGCCACAACCCCATGGCCAGAAACCAGCTGAGTGGTCTGAAATAATTGTGGTAGCATGCAGAAAAAAAGTAAAAGGATCTTTTGAAGCACAAAAAGGTTTGTACGCACCCAAGCGTACAGGACTGGCACAATTTCACATTAACACAAACTCTAGAAGAATTTTGGCTTTGGTCTAAAAATACTGAATGGCTTTTTTTTTTTTTTTTAAGTTTAAAGTATTGATTTAAATCCTGGGGAGAACTTGATGTTAATGTTGTGACACCTACCACCCAACCACCAGTTACGCTTGGCCTGAAAATTTTTGGAATTGGACCATACATAATCAGGAAAACAGGTCAACAACAAATATTCTTTAATCCAGCGTGGTCTCTCAAACAAGTCAAATTGCTGATGCAAAAAAATGTCTCAGAAATTCAGCCAGCTTGTTCACCTTTTTTGTAAACTTCTTTTCAGTATTGGACGACCTGGTTGCGACAGCGGAACCCTTCTAAAAGACGGATGCTAAGAGACATAACCGGTGCTGTGGGAACAGGATTGGGAATTCTAAATAGCATTGATTCAGAAGTATTAATGAATACATTGGCTGCCACCACCAGAGATTTGACCAAATTCCAACAACCACTGCAGTCGTCCTTACTGGCCTTGGGAAGACATCAGTGCTTGCTATCAAACATATTACCAAGTTGGGAGGAAGCAAGCGTAAATGATCACAAATTGGTAATTGATGCACTCGGTGCCACACAAAAGAACCTTTCTTTAGCTGTCAGCTGTATCCAGGCTCAATTATGGATGCAGTCGGTTGCTGCCTCGATTATAAGAGAAGGTGAAGAAGGCACTTTTCCTACTGAGATTCGGAAAATAGTTTGGGACAGTGCTGCTGATTTTGAAAAGGAATTCCAATCCCGGTGGAACCTAGTGAACTTTACCTATGACCCCACCACAAACATAGCCACAGCTTTTGTGTTAACCGAACGTGATACCTCAAGTGCATTTGGT